>NW_017671275.1:0-58277 GCF_001879085.1 Nicotiana attenuata | reverse complement strand
CCGGAACTCCGAAGCTGCTCACTCAATCTCCGTCCAACAAACAACCCAGAGGTAGGAAAGTACGGGCTAGTCTTGATCCCCTCATTAATGGGAACAACAGTGCCCCAAGTGGAGACACCACTGACTCCACCACCCTCACCCCCCACAGTAATAAAATGCAGTTTATCATATGGAATTGTCGTGGAGCTCAGTCACAAGACTTCAAGAGAAATTTTCGTTCACTACTAAACTATCACCAACCTGCCCTCGTGGCTCTACTGGAAACTCATCTCCAATGCCATACTCACTTGAAGGAAGAGTTTGGTTTTACAAAAATGGCACAAGCACCAACACAAGGACACTCAGCCGGTATCGCATTGCTATGACATGAAGAATTTTCTGACATATTAATGTATTTTTTATGTAGCATCTGGTTTTGTTGATGTTGGAAATCCAGATGATGAAAAATGATTGGAAATGTGTGATATAGAGACTCATAAATTAACAACTGAGCTTTGTAAGCAAACAAGAAATGAAGATATTCCAGCTTCAGATGTTGATAAAAAATCATCATCTATCATGATTCCAGATCATGAAATTGAGATGACTGACACTCAAATTGATTGTCAGATTCATAAAATAACTTCTGAGTTTTTTAATGAGTCCATAGGTGTTCTTCCTATAAAAACAACTATTTCAAAAGGTTCTACACATGAAGATGCTACCACTTCTTCCTTGCCCAATCATTCAAGTTTTGAAGGTTTCGAAGCTTATGAGATTTTGGACAACTCTCCTGGAGAAGATGCAACAAAAATGAAAAACACTCTTGTACCTCGTGTAATTGTGAAAGGTGATAACCCTTTTAAAATATCAATTACTGAAGAAATTCCTCTATCAATTAGAGATGAATTCAGTAAGTTTGTTGAGACAAACTTGATCCTAACTAAGCTATTATTATCTATTAAGGATTTGTCTCTAAAAAACTTAATTAGTTAATACATTTTGAGGATATTTTGAGTACATAAAAATACTTAGGGAAAAATTGGGTATCAACAGCTGCCCCTCTTTACCCGGGAAGGATGAAAGAGTTGTCGGGTAAAGATATGATGGCCAATTTTGACCGGAAGTGGCGATTTTCAAAGAATTTGACCGAGCTCTGGTTTTTGAGCTGCCTACATACCCCTGGTTTTACAGGATCAGGCCGTATGTAGTTCAGGAACCATTGACGGAACATGCCGATGGAGATTCGAAAGGACGGACGCGATGCTTTTGGAGAGGCAAGAGGTATTTGGGAAGCTGATCAGCTGCGAGAACCGGAGCGGGACCGCTCCTGCTGAGAAGGCCATTGTTAGCCGGTGTACCTGCAAGTGAGAAATATAGGCGTATATTGTGCATAAACTAAAACATAATCCAAGTTCCCGTCGGACCATGAATGTTGTCCTCGGACGGTTAGGATGGCATCCTCGGACCGTGATGTCCTGGGCCATGAAGCGCAAAATTAAAGGATTCGCAGGCTATGAAATGACGTTCTCGGGCCATGATGATGGTGCCTTCGAACCATGATGCCTTTGAATAATGATGTGCAAGATATAAAGTGGGGTCCTCGGGCCATGGCATGGTGTTCTCGGGCTATGAAGATGATGCCTCCGAACGATGACACCTTTGGACAATTTGGTGATATTTCAGCCCATGAAATGCAAGGTTTGGTGGTATTTCAGCCGATGCAAAAACGTAAATGGCGATGTTTCAGCCGACAGAGGATTTAAACAAAACAGGCGATGTTTCAGTCGATGTGAAAATAAAACTGGTGATGTTTCAGCCGACAGAAAATTGAAATAAAGTTTGGCGATATTTCAGTCGATATGAAATAAAATGGCAATATTTCAGCCGATGTAAAAAGTAAAATGGTGATATTTCAGCCGACATAAATTTAAGTAAAGTTTGGCGATATTTCAGCCGATTGCAAGACGTGAGGTGGCGATATTTTAGCCATGCAAGAAAGATAATGTGGCGGTATTTTAGCCATGCAGGTGAAGGTAGAGCTTAACCTCGGAAGGCAGAAAGGTAGCCTTATGCAATGCAGGAAATGCAGGATGGAGACAACGCTTAGTCTCGGAAGGCAGAAAGGTAGCCTTATGCAATGCAGGAATGCAGATGGAGACAACGCTTAGTCTCGGAAGGCAGAAAGGTAGCCTTATGCAATGAGATAAAAGCGGGTAGTAATAAAAGATTCTTAGCTGACAGATGGTAGCCGATTGTGATATTGTGGCTGCTGGGAAATATTGCGTGCGGACAACAAAATGCGGGTAGGTGTGATGGCTCAATGCGATTGCGTAATATGTTTGTGACTCGGGCGCCTGCATCCAAAGAAAATTGTGAGTTTTGTCAAGGGGGAAAGGTTAGTTCGTTTTCCCTTGGCTTCCGGCATTGCGCATCGTTGGGGTAGTGTCGCTAAACAGTAGCAATTCGGACAATAATTATGCATGATTTAGTAAATATAACATAAGTAGAAAACGGTTTTGTTTAGATGAACCAATGACGGCAACGTGGTTCAAAACATTGCAACCTTTCTTGCTCCGAAATTTTGAGGGTCCTCCTCAAAATTCTGCCCCAGTTTACTAGGTTGGCACTTCTGACAGCTACGCTGAATGACTGAAGAATCAACTTCGAAATTTTGAGGGTCCTCCTCAAAATTCTGCCCCAGTTTACTGAGGTGGCATCCCTAGCGATGAGTGGCTGAAGACTAACTTCGGAATTTTGAGGGCCCTCCTCAAAATTCTGCCCCAGTTCCAATAGTAGGGGAAAATGAAATTTTTATTAAATTGTGACCGAACCCATAGGGCTGCCTACGTATCCCCTCTTAAACGGGAATCAGGTCAGGCGTAGTTCAAATTACATCATAGAGAAATCATAGGTGACTAAACATAATATCGTTTCACTGCATCTGAGTTGATTGGCTTTGGCCAGACTTCTCCATCCATTTCTGCAAGAATAAGGGCTCCTCCAGTTAGAACCCGGTGAACCATGTACGGACCCTGCCAGTTGGGAGAGAATTTCCCCTTGGCTTCATCTTGATGTGGGAATATCTTCTTCAACACCAGCTGCCCCGGTGTAAACTTCCTTGGCTTAACTCTTTTGTTGAAGGCTCTAGACATTCTGTTCTGGTACAACTGACCGTGGCAAACTGCATTCATTCTTTTCCCATCTATAAGGGCTAGCTGCTCGTAGCGACCTTTTACCCATTCTACGTCGTCCAACTCTGCTTCTTGTATGATCCTCAGGGAGGGAATTTCTACCTCAGCGGGGATGACCGCCTCTGTACCATAAACCAGCATGTAGGGAGTTGCTCCGGTCGATGTGCGAACTGTGGTGCGGTATCCTAGTAAGGTAAATGATAACTTCTCATGCCACTGTTTGTGACTTTCGACCATCTTCCTTAGTATCTTTTTGATGTTTTTATTGGCTGCTTCTACGGCTCCATTCATCTGAGGTCTGTAAGCTGTAGAATTCTTGTGTTTAATCTTGAATGCCTCACACATTGCTTTCATTAAGTCGCTGTTGAGATTGGAACCGTTATCGGTGATGATTGATTCTGGAATCCCGAATCGGCAAACAATACGATCACGGACGAAATCTGCCACAACTTTCTTAGTCACTACCTTGTATGATGCTGCTTCAACCTATTTAGTAAAGTAATCAATCGCCACCAGAAGAAATCTATGCTCGTTTGATGCGGCAGGCTCGATAGGTCCGATAACATCCATTCCCCAGGCGGCAAATGGCCACGGTGAGCTAGTTGTAGTAAGCTCGTTTGGAGGCACCTTTATCATGTCTGCATGTATCTAACAGCGATGGCATTTGCGAACATATTGGATACAGTCTGTTTCCATAGTCATCCAAAAATACCCTGCTCGGAGTATCTTCTTTGCTAAGACAAAACCATTCATGTGTGGTCCGCATGTCCCTGCGTGCACTTCATCTAATAGTCTGGATGCTTCCTTTGCTTCGACACACCTTAGCAAACCTAAATCGGGAGTCCTCCTGTACAAGATTACTCCGCTGTGAAAGAAGTTGTTGGATAATCTCCAAAGTGTGCGCTTCTGAGTGGCGTTGGCGAGTTCTGGATACTCCCCTATTGTTAAGTACCTTTTGATATCGTGGAACCATGGCTTTCCGTCCGCTTCTTCCTCAACGCGGGCACAATAAGCTGGCTGATCATAAATCCTTACTGGGATGGGATCAATGAAATTTGTGTCTGGATGTTGGATCATGGATGATAGGGTAGCTAGTGCGTCAGCGAACTCATTCTGAACCCTGGGGACATGCTGAAATTCGGTCTTTGTGAATCTTTTCCTTAACTCCTGTATGTGGTGCAAATAGGGAAGTATCTTAGAGTTTTTGGTGGCCTATTCTTCTCGGACTTGATGCATGCTTCGTATTCGGCCATATTATTTGTGCAAGGGAACCTGAGTTTGGCGGATACCGGGTAATGCTGGCCGGTTGCTGAAACTAGGACTGCCCCTATGCCAACTCCTTTAAAATTGGCGGCCCCGTCGAAAAACAACCTCCAACCCTCGTAGGATTCTGCAATATCTTCTCCTACAAAGGACACTTCTTCATCAGGAAAATACGTTTTCAGGGGTTCGTATTCTCCGCCGATAGGGTTCTCAGCGAGGTGATCTGCTATGGCCTGGCCCTTAACTACTTTCTGAGTCACGTAAACAATGTCGAACTCACTCAACAAGATTTTCCACTTGGCGAGCTTGCCAGCGGGCATGGGTTTCTGAAAGATATACTTCAACGGGTCCATCCTGGATATGAGATAGGTAGTGTAGGCATAGAAATAATGCCTCAATTTCTGAGCTACCCAAGTTAGAGCACAACAAGTGCGTTCTAATAAGGAATACCAGGCCTTGTACGGGGTAAACTTCTTACTGATATAGTAGATGGCCTGCTCCTTTCTTCCCGTTTCATCATGTTGCCCTAGAACACAACCGAACGCTTCATCCAAAACTGCAAGATAAAGCAATAGGGGCCTTCCTGGCTCGGGCGGAACCAAGACTGGTGGCGTTGACAGGTATTCCTTAATTCTGTCGAAGGCTTTCTAACAATCGTCGGTCCATCTAGTAGCAGCGTCTTTCTTTAGCAATTTAAAAATGGGTTCACAAATGACTGTGGACTGGGCTATGAATCGGCTGATATAGTTGAGTCTTCCCAAGAAACTCATCACGTCCTTTTTGTTCTTTAGCGGTGGCAATTCTTAGATGGATTTGATCTTTGATGGGTCCAATTCTATTCCTCGACGGCTTACGATGAAACCCAGCAGTTTTCCGGCAGGAACCCCGAATGTATATTTGGCAGGATTCAATTTCAGATTGTACCTTCTCAGTCTGTTGAAGAATTTTCTCAGATCTTCCATATGATCAGCGGCTTTCTTGGATTTGACGATGACATCGTCCACATATACTTCGATCTCCTTGTGTATCATGTCGTGAAAGATAGTAGTCATGGCTCTCATGTAGGTGGCGCCAGCATTCTTCAACCCAGATGGCATCATTTTGTAGCAATACATTCCCCCACGGCGTGATGAAAGCCGTTTTCTCTGCATCCTCCTCATCCATCCATATCTGATGATACCCGGCGAAACAATCAACAAAAGACTGCAACTCATTCTTGGCACAGTTGTCGATGAGAATGTGTATGTTTGGCAATGGGAAGTCGTCTTTGGGACTGGCCCGGTTGAGATCCCGGTAGTCGACACAGATTCTGACCTTCCCGTCCTTCTTTGGTACTGGCACGATGTTGGCTAACCATGTCGGATATTCCACTACCCTGAGAACCTTGGCTTTGACTTGCTTAGTGACCTCTTCTTTGATTTTCAAAGTCATGTAGGGTTTGAATTTCCTGAGATTCTGCTTTACTGGCAGACAAGTCGAGTCTGTTGGCAGTTTATGAGCTACAATGGATGTGCTGAGGCCAGTCATATCATCATACGACCAGGCAAATATGTCCTCATACCCTTTCAAAAATTCTGTATATTCTTCCTTTTCTGATAGTGACAGGTGAACATTGATGCGAGTTTCTTTGACGTTCTCTGTATCTCCCAAATTAATGACCTCAGTTTCTTCCAGGTTGGACTTAGGTCTGTTCTCAAAATTCTCAACCTCTCTAACGACCTCTTCAGGTATTTCATCTTCTTCTGAATCTATGTCCTTTTGTTGCGTTGTTTCGTTGCAAGTCACAGTCGTTGGTTCATCGTCAAGATAAGTAATAGTAATACTATGTAAATAATGTAAATGATAGAGAAAAATAATAAGAGCGAAATTTATAAGAAACTGAAATACTTTGATAAATTCCATAATTGTTTTGAACATTGGAGCTCTTATTTTCGAAATTAAAAATGCGGAAAGAAGATCAACTAGCAGAAAATAAAGATGATGCATGGTGCTTTGTTCAGCCTTGCTACCCCGAAGCTTTCCGGGCTCTGGTGGTTCTGATAGTCCAGTTATTGAGATGTGCCCTTCTGCTTAAGATGATCATGCCAGAGTGCATGAACTAACCTTTGGGGAAGGGGAATAAAACAAAAAGTAAAAACAAAAAGGTAACAAGTTAGTAAAGATTATGAGGAGAAAACGTTGCGATATTTAAACACATAGTGCAAGAATATAAATCGTGTCCTAATTTGGGTGCCTCGTTGTGCCCGAGGTAGGCCTAGCAACAAGTTGGTTTGGAGAACTTATAATTCTAAATGCCTCATTTTATTGATAAAAATAAGACGAATCCCAAAATGACACTAAAATTGCGGAAAATAAAATGTTACTAATGGTCGTGGGCCTTATTACATTAAAGCAAAAGAAAGACTCCTAACTACTTGGTCCCAGAAGGACCTTCCCCAGATTTGGCATCTTCGTTGATCAAATCCTCCAGCTCGCGTAGGTTCACCAGTAAAAATGCCTTTGCCAGGCGTTCTCCTTCGTTTCCCTCAGCGTTCTGGCAGTCGGTGACTCTTTTTCTTACTTTTCCTTCCAATTCCAGCAGACTGTATTCCAGATATTCCAGCTTTTCGCTAGCCTTGGTGACCCTCTCTTTCCATTCATTGATTTGGTCATTTGATGGGAGATTCCTCCACCAGGTCAGCAAGAGTGAGGGTAAATTGACCATACCGAAGTCGGGGACCTTGTTCTCCATTTTCTGCAAAACAAAGCGTTAGGCCCTTACCCCCACCAGACTCAACTATTTAAATCAATAATTAGCATAGCAAGCATTTAGTTCTCCAAATAAATGCACAAAACATGGAGGTGTCCATTTGGGTTTCAAGGAAACCCGGTGGACTTTGGACAAGGCTATCCTAATAAGTCATTATATGGACAACATAACTGACTCGGCTAGGTTTGACCATGATGCATGTACAGTTTAAACAGAGTAAGTTTTCTATTGGGGTATTAGACAAGGTACCCTTGAGCGGACAACTCAAGAGGGAAAGGCACGGAACCGTCGACTGCACCGCTGATCGACTGGTTTTACCGCAAATATGCCTTTGCCAAATTTAGGGGGTGATAGTATTGGAAGAGCGCAACTACTCATCAAGCGTTGCTATGGTATTTGTTTGGCACGAGTGGAATATGATGTTGAAGATGCAATTTACAAGAATAAAACAAATTGACATGTATTTTCACGTACATAAAATAAATTATTACAATAAATGCTCGAAATTACAACGATATTGAAATAATAAAGCAGTAAAGGAAAGCAGTTAAAGGAAAGGAAAGACATGAAGAGCCAAGTTAGTTTTCACGATGAAATAAATAAAAGGCAAGAAATAAAGGCAATAAAGTCACAAACAGCATGTAATGGTAAAAGCCTAAAAATATCCCCAGCAGAGTCGCCATGCTGTCGACGCCCCCTTTTTCTTCCAAAACGGAGTTCGGAATCTGGTATACAACATTCGGGAGGACAGCTCTATTCCCTTGCGAGAATTGGGTTTTTAGTTTGAAGAGTCGCCACCTAATGATTATAGTGCATTAGGACACTTTAAGGAAGAATTTGAGATGAAGAACCAGAGTTTGGGTAAGGGCTAAAAATTACCTCGAGGGGAAGGTGTTAGGTACCCCTCAAGATCCACTAGTGTGGTTCCCGGCCATGCTACAATTGTGACTTTTAATGCAATCAAACAAGTAAACAAGCAAGCATTGCAAATACGAGAAAACTATTACAAATAAGGAGCACAAAAGGTTAAAAAAAGTGCTGAATTTTAGGGAAGGAGCAGTTTAGTTAAAAGTGCAAGTAGGAAGAAGTCATGTACTTAGTGCGAACAATCTGAAAATTATGTGAAAAACAGAAGTCGAAAGTGCAACAGCTTTTTAAGATTCAGAAAATTGTTAAACTAATAAAGAGGGAGGGGGTCCTAGGTTTATATAGTACATAAATCATTCGCACAACACTGGTACTCAATTGTACGCATAGTGTTATCGTGTAATCATCATCTCCATGTCTACCCTTTCCCACCCCATTAAGGTATTGGAGCGTGGAATGGTATCGTTTGCCTATTGCATGCTATTACCTGTCCCAAGCTATCAGTCCCGGGGCATTTGGACTTCTAATCCTAAAAGGGGAAGAAAGGGATGGGGCCTTTATGGAGTTTAAAGGACAAAAATTCTAATCGACATTCAAAAACAAGTAACAAGTAGGGGGAATGAACAGCCAAACAGGTAAGGCTCATATAAACCCCGTAAATCAGATAACATCTAGTTTAGCATGCCTTTACACATACTGGTTTGGTCTTTAAAATTAAAAATTAAGCAACGAGCGGACTGGTTCGATACATACGTTTAGACAGGAAGCCCGCATTAGGCAACTTGGATCCAATTGTCAGAACTTAAGGTATTTTAAGCGAGTGATTTCAAAAGTACTGGTTCTAGAAAAGTAGTCTAATGCCGGAAAGTACGGACTGCAGTCAGTTTAGAAATAAGTTTTAAGAGAATCATGAGTATAAACCATAAAAGGAGTTCCGGAGTCAGAAATACTTAAGGAAAGAGTAAACTGCAGAACTATTTTAAAGACAATTTCAGGAAGACCAAAACTTAGTTGGAAAATGTTTAGGCAGAATTTTAGAAAGAAACCATTTTAAAAGAGGTGCTGATTTGAAGAACTCAAATGTATACTGATTCAAAAGAGTTTTTGTCAAAAGATTGAGGCTGAAAACATTAAGACATTAGAGACTAGTTAACAGATTGTTATTGCTTAAGAGGAATCGAACGAACTTGATGCGGAATCCTATGATATCTATATCTGATTAAAAAAGTCTGTTAAGAACTGGTAAGAAGAGGTAATCATTTAATTACCCTACAGTTTGCCTAATGCATATGCATTCCCTATAGGTGTTCTGTGTTCGTGTGTAAAAGTGTAGAAGGGTAGCCTATTTTGTAGTGTAGAAAACAAGTAAGAAAAAAAGGTAAGAGAATTGTTTAGAAATCAATCTCATAAGGTTTCCCTTCAGTTAGGGGATTTGATTCAAACGGGCAAAACAATTAAGGAAAGGGTTTGATTTAAAAATCTTTCCAAAGTAGTATAACAGGGGTAAATACACAAAGGACTGTATAAGGAAATATTTTAGTAGTACACTGTTTGGGCACAAAAAGGAAAGACAATCAATCAACAGCCCAGTAAAATCAGGATTTGAATCTTAGTATGAATGAACCCAACCAGGAAAGGTGATGAGGGGCTTAATTTAAAGAAAAATCATCAACACTCAATCAGACCCCTCAAAAAAGGGACTCGGAATCAATCACAGGCTGGCCAAAGGCCTTTTAAAAAAGAGAATGTCATATAAAAAGCATGCAGAGACAAGAGAGAGTTGTTGTAAAACTAGCAAAAAAATCAGAGTAGCAAGAAGGTTAGGTTCACAGACTCGGAATGAGCCTGAAGGAGAATCGGGGTTATGAGTGGAACCCTAGTTCAAACACAAGGTCAAGCTTGTCAAAAACCCCAAATACTAGGGTTTCTGACTCGAATCAGATGCATAGATGAGAAAACAACACATAGAATAGACTCAGTAGTCTTTTTTTTTAAAACAAACAGCAAGTTTGGAAACGTAGGGAATACATTCAGGAAAAGCTTGTCACTCAAACAAGTTTAGAAGCGAAAAAGCGATACAGGTTTAGGAAAACAGTAGATGGAGCATGCTTAGGAAGAACTTTGGTAAAATCTGAAGGTCAAATACATGCGTAACAGAGAAGAAACATACGAGATAAACACAGATGAAACACACATAAAGAAAAGAGAAGAAAACGAAATCAGAAAGTTTTTTTCCAGAAACCCTAGTTTGAAAATCAAATGATTTTAAAAGAAAAAATTTGGGAAAACCTTTTAAATAGCGAATATAGCACAGATATAGCATAGATCTAAGAGAAAACAAACAGAAAAACCTCGAATAGCTTTTAGGTTTCTCTGAAACCCTAGAAATGAGAAGGCTTGGAAAGGGTCTGGTCTCGAACAGATCTGAGCCATAGCTAGGCTCTTAAAGCTTGAACACGCCGAAACACGATCGAAGAGGCCATAGAACCACATATTTGTGGAGGATCTGCTCGAACACCATCGAGGTCGGACCTCGGAATAGCTCTAACGACCAAGGCCTGAGGGAAAGGAAGGTGAGCACAGGACGTCCATGGCCTGAGAAGCCATGGACTCTGATGAGATTGATCGGAGAAGACGAGGGAGGCGATTAGGGTTTGGGGTAAGTTGAGAGAGAGTTGAGAGAGGAGAGGATTCAGAGGCGGCGGTCGAGAAAAAATGAGGTAGGGTTTTAGGGTCTTTTGAATTAAAAAAGGAAAGGGAAGAGGAGAGTCGTTGATCTAAAGGATCAACGGCTGGGATTAAACGGGTTAAATGGGGAACGGGTTTGGGTATGATAGAAAGGGTATGGGTCGGGTAGACGTGTTAATTGGGCTGGATAATTGGGTTTTTAAATATGGGCTGGGATGGAGTGCCAAATTGGCTAAAATTGAAATGCAATAAGGCCAAATTGTAAATAGCTAATTTTCCCCTTTTAATTTTATAAAAATGGTAATACTAATTTTAAAAACAAATTAAACGTACTGGATAAATAAGAATTATATAAATATTAATTAAAAAAATGCTAGGACTAATTATATAAACGTAAAATGTCATAAATCACAAGATGGGCTATAATTGCAATTACATGCAATTTAGCTTTAAAATATCAAACAATTTTGTAAAAAATATGCGAAAATTACTTTAATTATATTTAGGTGTAAATGTGAAAATAAAATGAATTATTCACCAAAGTGATAATATTAGAAATAATTATTGGATTTTGTTGTGTAAAAATAGGCGATAAATCGGTTTTAAAATCATCAAAAAAATGTCAAAACTTCTTGGATGTGCTTATATATGCACCTATATGCTATTTTAAAAATATTTAGGTATAAGAAATACTTAGGGAAGAATTGGGTATCAACACCTGCTATGGATCCACCTACAATCATAACACGAATGTAGCGCCCCCCGACAAAAGGTACGTCAGTACATTTGAATTGTACTGGTATGTATGAACAAACTTTACCCTAAGCAAACTCAAACAATTCACAAGTAACAAGTAGTAATGGAATCAACAATCAAATACACATGAAAGGAAACAATCAAGCCAAACAAGTTTATAATCTCTCCATTTCCCCTTCAACATTTTCAAATCAATGATTTCACAACTTTCTCATATTTTCATTTCAATAGTGGTTTCGATCACTTTCCACCCTTATTACCTCGGCCACCCTTATCACCACAACCCACACCTTATTACTTCGTGTTGCGGCGCGCAACCCGATCCCACCGAACAATCATAATTCACAAACAACACAACAATAACAACAATTCACAAAGAACAACAACAAAAATTCTCAAGAACTTCAACAATAATTCTCAAGGAGTAACAACAACAATTCGCAAAGAATTTCCATAACCATCAATACCATTTCCATCATATTCAATTACTCATATGCATTTTATGTCACAACGATAATTGCCCACGACAAGCCATATATGTTATTACCACAGTTTTTACTATTGCATCACTTACGATTTCCTTCCATCATTTGTTTCTCAGCTCTTACCACATAGCACTTTCACAATCACACATTTGGTTTATCGCCAATTACTTACACCATTATATAGGGAGAATTAACCACGAACACTCAAATAATACCAATTACAAGAATTTCAAACATAATCCACGTAGATATCACATACCAAATATTCGTACACCAAACAAGGTGATTTTACAAAGGTCAAAGTTAGCCATACATACCTCGTTTAAGCTTTCCTTAGTTTACTACAACGTTCCGGAAATTCTAGCAATTCCAATCTAATATGAGACATAACAAAATTGAACACGAATTAGAAAGGTATTCATGGTTTCAGCTCATTTGAGCATTTTATCAAATACTAGTTGAGCATCTTAGTTTCAAATCTCTTTTTCAAGGTTTTTCCTTCATTCCCCAACTAAATCTTTACTTATTTATGTTAAACAATCTTCACACAAATCTAATTTGTACATGCATGTATACATAATAGTATTACACCCAAGAATCATACCTCAATACCCCATCTCATACCCCAAACTCAAAATTAAAGCCTAATGTATAGAATCTTACCTCTTGGATGAAGAACTTATGATTGGGGTCTTTGATTCTTGAAGGTTGATGCAAGGTTTGGATGATTATGAAGCTAGACCACTCCTTTCTCTCTCTATATGCTCTCATCTCTCTCTAAAATCAGTAAGAAATGACCCCAAAATGAACCCCAAAGCCTATATATTGAAATGGGGTCGGGTTATAAAAATAAGAAAATTAACTCTCCGATGTCGGGTCTGCTATAGCAGAACGGACCGCAAAATGAGAATGTTGGTCGCATAATGCACCGCTAAATTGGCGCCCAAAACTGGGCTACACTGGCCCAGTCTGCGACAGAAATGCGGCCGCAAAGTCAGAAATGCGACAGGTTTTGCGGTCGCAGATTTGACACAGGATCGCATTTTCCAGCCTTTGATAATTTGATCATAACTTTGCGTAGGAATGTCCAAATGACGAACGGTTTAAACCGTTGGAAACTAGAATCGAAGAACTGTCATTTGATAGGTTATTCATCACATAAAACCTTATACATATTTAGATATGATTGTTCAAAGTATGGACTAGTGCAAGCTCATTTGGAATTTTAGCCTATTATGAACTTTTCCAATTTTTCTTAGACTTAGGCCTTTCCTTGGACCCCAAATTACTTACCATAAGACTTATACACACATTTAACAAATCCAATTGATGTACACCATGTTAATAGCACATAAAAATATTATAATAACCCTACGTGGCACCACGAGATCCCAGGTTACTTAGCGAAATTTTTTGGGGCCTTACAGGGAGTAGGCAGGATTTATTTGATCACAGCGAAATTCCTATAGGCATGGTTTCTATATTGATATTAACCTTATGGGCATGACATCTAATTTTGAATCTGATTTTTAACCTTGCAGATGACGTCTGGTTATAGCCATTATATCCTCTAGGCAGGATATCTAATTGTGGAGGTAAGCATGCAGAACTCTATTAAACAGATCCTATAGGCAGGATACCTAAGTGTGGAAATAAACATGCAGAACTTATTAAAACAGATCCTATAGGCAGGATATCTACCCCTAAAACATGCATAATTACCCCATCCCTTTTTACTAACCAACCCCAATATCTATTTATAAATTATTACAGACCAAATACTGAATTACATCAGAAAATGTAAAAAATAAGAAGTTACAACCATAGGAAGCCTGATTCTGACTTCCTCTCTGAGTTATGGAACAGACCACCTTAAATGCCACTTGTTTCAGAGCCTTTCTCAGACCTGGGTGTGTCAAAGTTCCCTAAGGGTCTCAGGGGACCCCGGATAGTGCTTACACCCAGGCTTGCATAACCAGATAAAGATGAGTGCAGTTTGGAAGGGCCAGCACTTATGTGTAAGGGTCCCAAGGCAAGGCTCACACAAGAGGGGCAGAACTTAGGTTCTAGGAATATAGTGAAAGTGCAGAACATAGAGATTTTAAAACTGGGCTGGGAAATAGTAAGTGATAAGGATGATTTGAAAACAGTAGTAGCAAAATTTAAACTATACAGGGTTAGCATTTGCACAAAGGGGTCAGGGGTTTTGGGAATACATTGCACGAAGTTTATAACCCTACGAGGGGTCAGGTTTGGACATGCACAGCACTAGAGGATGCTGGCATGTTCATAAACTAGCCAGAGAATACAAACATAAAGAGGGGATGTGGGGTTTGGGATTCATATACATAGGAGAGCATTAACTTGAAAAGGGGAAGGGAACACATTTCAACATGCTAGTAATGTAACTTGATTGCAGAAACATAAGCAAAAGTGGACAAGCATGAAAGGAATTGAAACAATTGCAGAAACATGTTGTTGTTGATGCTTGAAAATGAACTAGGACATACCAGTAATAAGCAAAGTGCAGAAAGAAAGGTAAGCAAATGTCCACAGCCTAGCCTTGACTTGCAGCCGGCTAGACAAGGCAGTAGCACAAATAGTAACAGAGAAAAGAGAGAGTTTTTAGTGAAGTGTGTGTTCTGGACTTAGATCGTTCTTGTTTTTGAAAGAAGAGGGGTGCACGGTATTTATAGTTTTTTTAAAAACGAGTGAAGGAGAGGTAATAAGTAAAGTCTCTATATAAATATGGAAACAATCACAAGTCAGAATCAATTACCCAAGTGATTCCCCTTTAATTAAGGAATCACTGTCTAACGGGTAGCAGCAGGTCTATTCAAGGAAAGAAAACCAGTTTGGAAGCAGACTGATTATTTCCATATAAGGGATAGTAAAAGCATGCAGTGAACAATCGAGTCTAAGTACAAAAATATGCTTATTTTGGGAAAGAAATCAGCAAGGTAACACATCACAGTAAAGGGAAAAGAATCAGTTAATTTTAAACATGCGAGTGAAATTAAGGTTCATAAAAGGAAAAGATTTTGAAATCAGTCACAAGATTTAGACACTCAAGGAAGAATATGCTTTTGCACTTCAGTATATAAACAGGGTGAACAGAAACATCAGACATGCGAGGCCAAGCACATTGGCAAAAGAAGCGGCATACAATAGTAGCAAAAATAAGCATAGGATTGAGTAGTGAACAAGGTTAGATAGTCAGGGCTCACACGTATAGCCAAAGTGAAGAAGAGAGTCAAAACAAGTAAAGGTCTTGCAGTAACAAGTGAGGAAACCTTTCGAGAAGTCAGGTATACATTCAAACAAACAGTTTCAGACCCAAAGACCTAGGGTTTTCAAAAATAAGATGGTAAAACAAATAAGTCAAACAAAGCACTTAATCAAACAAGTACACATCTAACGAACAGCTTCAAAACTCGAATGAGACCCAAAAGAAATTTGGGTTTTCAATACGCTGCCTTAGATAGAAGAACAACATGAGTAAAACATAGCAGAATCACAAACAACATTTAAAATCGAAGAAGAGATCTTTTGAAAAACTTAAAGGAAAACCTTAACAAAAAGTTGTTTTGATGGAAAAGTTGAAGAACTTTCGAGAAAAATCCTTGACATTCACAGCAAGTACAGATCTAAAGTAGATCTGAAAGAAAATCAAAGGATCTTAAAGATTAGGGTTTCGAAAAACCCAGAAAAGGTGAGAAAGGCCTTGAAAGTTACCGATCTAACCAGGAGAGTCAAGGATCTGACTCGAATGGCCATGGCTGGCCGGAGAAAGGTCAGGGATGACCGGAGAAAAGCCACGAACATCAGTCGAGCAAGGACTGGACCAGATTACTTCTAGGACTGGCCATGAAACCACAGAAACAAACACCCAAGAGGCATGGGAGGCCACCACATATCTCCAATGGCCATGAGAGGCCATGGATAAGGCAGGGTTTAGGGTGGATTAGGGTATAGTTTGATGGCAGCGGCTAGGGTTCGTGTTAGGTTTCAGAGAGAGTTGAGAGAGAAGAGGGATTCAGAGGCGGCGGTTGGTGAGAAATGATGTAGGGTAAAGGGTCGTTTGGGTCTGATTTGGGGTTGAATTTAGGCTACAATTGAAATAAAATTAGGCTATCATTTGAATAGCCATTTTCCCCTTTTAAAATTATAAAAAATGGTAAATTAATTTCTGGAACCAAATTAAAAGCACTAAAATGACTTATAGCATATAATTATTAAATTAAAAATATTGGACTTAATTTTAAGAATATAAAACACAATTAAATCTAAAAGGGGCTAATATTGCAATTATATGCAATTTAGCTTAAAATTACTAAATAAAATTTGTAAAAATATGAAAAAATTACCTTAGCTATATCTTAGCATAAATATAAAGGTCCGACAAATGAACTACAAAAAATAAAATATTGGGAAATAATCATTGGGTTTTTTATGGATAAAAGCTTAAAATAAAT
This sequence comes from Nicotiana attenuata, assembly GCF_001879085.1. NCBI lineage: Eukaryota > Viridiplantae > Streptophyta > Magnoliopsida > Solanales > Solanaceae > Nicotiana > Nicotiana attenuata. Next base: position 41,821 of record NW_017671275.1, on the reverse strand, counting down.
TGATTTGGAACCTTAAAAATTATGGAAAAACAAATAAAATATTTGAATATGCTTACATATGCATATATATGCCCTTTTGAAGTTATTTTGTATACTGAAAATATATATAGGAAAAAATTGGGTGTCAACAGGTGGCCGATTTGGGGCGGTCGAGGGGGAGATAACAACTATAAGAGCTATGATGATGGATCTTTTATGATCAATGATAGAAAATAAATGAAGAACAATAAATAGAACACAATGAATGTAAGCAATAAATGAAGTAATGAACTCAAGAGAATATGTTAGAGAGAGAATGTTCGTGTATTTCTTAATATTGAGCAACCGTCCTTGCAAAGTGGCAAGGATCCCCTTTATATATGAGAGGAAACCCCAACATAGTACAAATACTTTATTACAAAGATATGGAGATGGGACAGCTAGCTGATGCTATGATTCAGGTCTGACCTTAGCCCACCAGACTTTGTCAGCTCTAGTTATGTGCCCTGGGAACTCCCCACTTTTTCCTCACAACCGTTGGTCTGAACTGCCCCGACGTCAAGCGTCGATAGCCCTCGAGGGTAAACCTCGATCATAATCTCAAACCTGTGAAATGTGCTTACGAGCCGTCGCAACGATAGAAAATTGGACCCTCCGATTTTACTACATATAATGTGACTGAACCCACAGGGCTTCCTACGTATCCCCTCTTAAACGGGAATCAGGTCAAGCGTAGTTCAGTTATATCAAATGAAAAGATACAAACAATCTAAACATAGTACCTTTTGACTGCGTCTAAATTGATAGTCTTTGGCCAAATTTCTCCATCTATTTCTGCGAGTATGAGTGCTCCTCTTGTTAGTACTCTATGAACCATGTAGGCCCTTGCTAATTAGGTGAAAATTTCCCTTCGGCTTCATCTTAATGCGGGAAGATCCGTTTCAGCACCAGCTGCCCGGTGTGAACTATCTAGGTCTAACCCTTTTTTTGAAAGCTCCGGACATTCTGTTTTGATAGAGTTGACCGTGACATACTGCATTCATTCTCTTTCCATCAATGAGGGCCAGTTGTTCATAGCGTCTTTGTACCCATTCTGCGTTGCTGAACTCGGCTTTTTATTATCTTCATACTCCTTCAGGAACTGGATGTATTGTTCCTACTCTGATAGTGACAGGTGAATGCTTATGCGAATTTCTTTGATTGTTTTGGAATCTCCCAAATTGACTATCTTTGTTTCGTCCAAATTGGAATTAGGCTTGTTCTCAAAATTTTGCACTTCTCTGACAATTTTCTCAGGTATTATATCTTCTTCTTCTATTTCCTCTGAATCACTATCCTTATGTTGTGTTGTCTCATTACATGTCACAGTTGTTGGTTCATCAGGATAAGTAATAATAATGCTGTAGAGAAATGTAAAGGATAATAATGAGTACTAAAATAGCAATGCATTAAATAAATTTTTAAAACATAAAACAAGTACGGCTCATGACTCGAGCAATTATTTCAAAACAAAATACCGAAAATATCTTAAATGCTTAAAATTTCTTTTCAAAATAGATGATGCTAATTGCCAAGCTACCCAGGAACTCGACGGGCCCGGGACGGTGCAGCAGTCCAGTTCTTGGGAACAACTCGTTTTCCCACGATCTGAATTGTAAGGTCTTCCTCCTCCTCCTCCTCCTCCTCTTCCTCAACTATTGCACTGCAATCCATGTCTTCATCATCCATTCTAGCTTTTCCCTTGCTTTTAGGATCACTTTGAGGAGGAGGAGGTGGAGGACCTCTAGATCTGGTATGATATGCTGATGATGCCAGTATGCACGAACCAACCTTAGGGGATGGGAATAAACAAACAAAGAAAAGAAGAAAACAAGAGGTAAACAAGTCACTAAGGAGTATTTAAAAGGATATTTATAGTATTTAAACACATATTATGGGATTATAAATTCACGCCCTCGTTTGGGGGGACCTCATTGTGCCCGAGTTAGGCCTAAGCGACATATAAATTTGGAGAAAATCGATGCCAATAACTGTGACATTTTATTAATATGGTAGATATACCAAATCTCTACTAAAACGACAATAATTATAAAGAGTCACTAATGGCATTTGCATTATTACAACCAAAGTCTAAAACGAGTCTAGAAAGCAAGTAAAAACATCATTCCTAATCTATTTGGTCCCAGAGGGGCCTTCTCCACGCTTGGCCTTCTTGGCTCCATCAATCAGAATCCTTAGGTCGCGCATGTCCAGCAGTAGATACGCCCTTGCTAGATGCACTCCTTCGTTACCCTCTGCATTCTGACAGTCAGAGATCATTTTCCTTATCTTTCCCTCAAGCTCCATCAACCCCTGCTCCAAATACTCCAGCCTCTCTGTTGATTTAGTAGCAATTTCTTTCCACTCGTTGATTGTTTCCATGTCCACTTTATGTTGTTCCAAATGCCTGGGTTCAGACTTGAAAACCCTTTTGCGCGACATCCTGTATTTGACTTGTGCTTCAGCAGCGTCGTCTACAACCCTATTCTTCAGATTAGTCTCTGGCTTGACATCCCCCGCTATATCATCTACCAACCATGATGGATAGAAATACACATGGCCGGCGTGACACAAATCTGGCTCGATGGTATCCTTCTCCACAATGATCTTTTGATTCCATATATGTTATGCCTTAAACTTGAAGGGAATGGTGTTCCCCTGGAAGTCCGCCTTGTACTGAACCATTTTGAAAACTCGTGGTATAACCTGCTTTCTCCCAGCTTGCCTCATAACCCTGATAGGAGCATAAGGATAGATCCCCCTCAATCCGATTAGCACTAGATGGGGAGTATCTCTCGACCAGATGATGAATTCACTGCTAGGGAACCACTCGAACATCCAATGTACCTTGTCACCAGTCAGATTGCTAAAGAAATGTACCCAACTTACAGCGTTTGCTGGTTGCGCAAACCTTTTTGGGGTAAAAGTTATTCTCTTCGGATGGTGATAGGTTATGTGGTCATTCCATGGTCGTCGCGGAAGTTCTTGACGGTATTCTCCTCTCTAAAGGTGTTCTAACAACAATACTTGCAGCAACAGATTGCAACCCTCGAAATGCCTATACCCCTTTTTGCAACGGTCTAAAGCGCGGTATATCTCAACCAAAATCAGAGGGACAATAGTGTAAGTTTGCCCCTCAATGCCCTCCATTAAGGTCTTAGTGACCATAGCTAGGCGAGTGTGGATCCTTTCTCCCTGTATTAAAAATACCATCATCACCAGAAAGCAGACAACGGATACAAAAACTCGGCGGTGAGTCCAACCCAAAGAAGTGATGGCAAACTCATCATGATAAAGGCGATATGACTTGTTGTGACCATAACGCTCATAAAGGAAATCGAATGGTGTGTAAGACTTCTTCAGACAGACTAACTCATCATTTTTCCTAAAACCCATCATTTTCAAGAAACCTCGAGAAGTGCGGCTTTCCGGTACCAACAAACCAGGGCTATCCCATGGGAGCCCAACAAAGCCTCCCATTTCTTCTAAAAGGGGAGTCATTTCTATGTCGCCAAATCGGAAGACAACTCTCTTCTTATCCCAAAACATGGTGGCGGCCTCAATTAATGCATTGTTTGTCTATAATGTCTAACAAGGGGGGTAAATTTTCGGGGACTCTTTTCACATAATTTTTGTCACTTGGTGGGAGATTTTCCTTCCAATCCAGCAGCAAAGGTAGGATATTTTGAACCATGCCGAACCTGGGGACTTCGTGCCTTATTTTTTCAAAACAAATAAAGTTAGACCTTTCCCCCTCCGAATTTGGCTATTTACATGTTAATGATCAACATATTGTCACGTTTTCTCCAAATAATGCACTTATCGTGATTGTGCCCATTGGGATTATGGATGTAACGACCCGACTTGTCATTTTGAGATTTTGCACTTTGCTCGTCAGTTCTCGGGCATGACTTGCCTCGTGTGATGTATTATGACTTATGTAAATCATTGGTTTTGGTTTCAGATTAATCAAATGAACCTGGAAGAAACAGTTCTCAGTTTGAAGCTTAAAATTTGAAAGGTTTGACCAAGTTTTGACTTGTTTGTATATGACCTTAGATCAGAATTTTTATGATTTGGTTAGCTCCGTTAGGTGATTTGGGACTTGGGAGCGTGATTGGAATGCATTTTGGAAGTCCGTGGAAGGTTTAGGCTTGAATTGGCGAAAGTGAGATTTTGGCGTTTTCCGGTTGATAGGTGAGATTTTGATATAGAGGTCGGAATGAAATTCTGGAAGTTGCAGTAGTTCCGTTATGTCATTTGGGATGTGTGTACAAAATTTCAAGTCATTCGGACGTGGTTTAGATGAGCTTTTGATCAAAATCGTAATTCGGAAGATTTTGGAATTCTTAGGCTTGAATTCGATGCAAATTTGATGTTTTAATGTTGTTTTGAGCGTTCTGAAGGTTGGACAAGTGTGAGTGATGCTATGGGATATGTTGGCATGCTTGGTTGAGGTCCCGAGGGCCTTGGGTGAGTTTCGGGTGGTCAATCGGACCAATTCATGTTGTTTGAAATTGCAGAAAACCAGCTGAAGTGTTGCAGACAATTTGTTCTTCGCGTTCGCGGTCAGGGACTGCAATGACCCGAATTTTCGTTCAAAGAATTAGCATTCCGTTCAGCGGCTTAAGACCTCGAGAAGGTTCGTAATATGCATCATGACCCGTATGTGTCGTCGAGTTTGGTTTTCGTTAGATTCGGAGTTAAATTTAAAGAAAAACAAAATCTTATTTTGAAGCTCAAATGGAAAGGTTGACCGGAGAGTTGACTTTTGAGCAAACGACCCCAAAATGGAATTTTAATGATGTCAATAGCTTCGTATGGTGATTTCAGACTTAGACGTGTGTCCGAATTTGGATTTGGAAGTCCATGAGATAATTCGGCGCATTTTGGCGAAGTAAGAAAGTTGACATGTTCTAATTATATGATTTTATATGTGGAAGAGGTCTATTACCATGATGTATACAATTTGGATATTATAGCAAGCGTACGAAACATACTATAAGTGATATGGGGTCTAAGGAAAGTCCTAAGACTAAGCCAAGTTGGTAAATTTCATAATAGACGAAAATTTTAAGAGAATGCGCACAAGACCCTACTTTGGACAATCATATATAAATATGTATAAGGTTTTATGTGTTTAACCACCTATCAAATGAAAGATCTTCAAGCCTAGAATCTAACGCTTTAAACCGTTCGTCATTTGGACGCTCCTACCAGAAGTTATGACCAAATCACCGAAAGCAGCGCAGAATTTTACACTACCGCGCCGCACCATACACCGCACCATGCGCCGCGGCTGTGTAAATTATCAGAGAACCTTCAGTTTTGCTTCTAAACACATTTTCATTACCACACTGTCCCATGAGGCGCCCCATGCAGCGCGTCTGTACAAAAATGGGTTTTTCTGACCCGACCTTTATTTCATTAACTCGTTTAGGGTTCATATTGTTGGGTATTTTCTGGTGTTTTAGAGAGAGGGGAGAGCGTTTTAGAGAGAGAAAGAAGCATAAGTGTTTTGGTTCATCAAAATCTTGTCAAAACCTTGAAATCCCTCAAGTTCTTCATCAAAGAGGTATGAATTTCTTTTTCCCCAATTCTTAAATTTCGAAATCTAACTAGAAATGGGTAATTAGTAAGATGATTCATGGATGTTTGAGTATTAGTTATACATGCTCGTAACAATAAGGTTATGGGAAGATTGTTGAGTTCAAATAGGTAAAGATTGGGTTAAAAAAATAGTAGGAATCTTCAAAACTTTAATTGAGGATTTGAAAGGCAATCCGATGTCGGAATTTAATAATTTTTGCATGGTTGAACTCGTATCGGAACGAGTATTCGGATTTCGTAAGTTCTTTCGGGATTCATGGCGTGGGAACCACTGTTGCATTTTAAAATATATTTCGGATTTTACCCGAAATATTACAAATTTCATATGGAATTAATTCGTACGATTTATATTGAGTATATTGAATTATTATGACAAGATTTGAATCTTCGGATGAATTAGCGAGGCAAAGGCTTGTTGGAAATTTGAATTGGTTGCAAAGCGAGGTAAGTGTTTGGTCTAACCTTAGCTTGAGGGATTAGGAGTTGTGTCCTATTTGTTATGTGTTATTTGTTGAGTACGACATATAGGCATGGTGACGAGTATCTATACGTTGGTGTCAAGCATGCCCGTGAGTCTTATACTTTGAATAATGTGACTCCGTTTCGTATTGTATATGCCCTATATGATAATTTCTATTGAGGAATATGACTTGTGGAAGTATTATTGAATTGTTGAACATTGTAGAGCATTGGCACTAGTTAAGAATAGAATTGTTGAACATTGTAGAGCATTGGCACTAGTTAAGAATAGAATTGTTGAACATTATAGAGTATTGGCTCAAGTTGAGAATTGAATTATTGAACATTGTAGAGCATTGGCTCAAGTTGAGGATTGAATTGTTGAACATTGTAGAGCATTGGCTCTAGTTAAGAATAGAATTGTTGAACATTATAGAGTATTGGCTCAAGTTGAGAATTAAATTGTTGAACATTGTAGAGTATTGGCTCAAGTTGTGAATTGAGTTGTGAAGTAAACGTGAAAGAAGAAAGGAGAGAGATAATCATGATATTGTCTCCCTTGTCGGGATGTTATTGTTTTGATATTGTTTCCCTTGCCGGGATTTGATTGTTGTACTATTGTTCCCTTGCCGGGATTTTATTGTAATTTCATTTATTTCCTTGCCCTTATTTCTTGTGATTGTTGTTTGGGTGAGGAAGAGAGTGTTAAAGAACGAAGGGTGATGCCGTGTATGATTTGTGAAGAAAGAGTGTAAAGCACGAAGGGTGATGCCGTGCCGCACGATGTACCATTCCGTGCCTATTATATTGATTTTATGGTGAGAATGAGAGTAAAAGCACGAAGGGTGATGCCGTGCAGTTTATATTGATTCTTATGGTGAGGACGAGAGTAAAAGCACGAAGGGTGATGTCGTGCACTTGTCCTTGATTTTTCCCGATTCTAATTGAGTTATGTTGTCCTTTACGTTTATTTACTGATTTTTTGTTGTTACTTGATTCTATTTCGATGTTATAGATTCGCTTACCCTATTTGCCTTGTGTTTGTTGCTTGGGTGAGGAAGAGTGTAAAGAACGAAGGGTGATGCCGTGTATTGTTTTGGTGAGAGAGTGTTAAAGCACGAAGGGTGATGCCGTGCACTTTCTGTTTGTTGTGTTTACTTGTTATTAACAAATCAAGTGTATTAACTGTTTAGATCCCTTTACTGTTGTGATCCTTTGTGTTTGAATCCATAGTGTTTATAATACCTCGCCTTAGTGTATTTTTTATACGTTCAATACTTCAAATTTCAACAATTGTTACATTTTTTTACTCAATTGATTTCTCAACTAAATTTTTCCTTAAACCATTTGAGGTTGTACTTTACTTAAAAAGGAATTTCTACTATGTTTTGATTTATTGATTTCTCGTATTAAAGGTAATGATTGATTCGATATTGTACTTTAATTGAAAAGGGTATTTCCTTTATCAAATGATTTCTAAAAATAACTTCATTTTTTCTTGTTGATTTTCTAATTGGGTTGGAAGCTGTACTCTACTTTATGTTAAGTGAATGAGGCTCCTTGAACATTCTTGATGGTATTAGCTTATGGAACCTATGAACTGAGTAACTTGAGAATATTGTTGTGCAATGTGAGACAGAAATATGTTGGCACAAGGTGCCGGGGAAAATATTATGGTTTTATTTAATGGCACGTGAGTTGTCTGTGCGGTTGTGACATAAATATGGGCACGAGGTGCCGTGAAAATATGAAAGTGGGCTGAGACCTATATTATTTATGATTATGAAATGAGGCGTCACAAGGTGACCTTTACTCGGAAAAAAAATTATATTCGAAATATGCTTATTTGAAAGATATTTAATTGAAGGAAATATATTCGAAATATATTTATTGAAAAACATATTGTCTTAGAGATTATTACTTGAAGGATTTATAGGCGAAATATTAATATTTGAAGGACTTGATTAATTGATTGCACTTGTGTTTATTATTTGTTGAGAAACATTTATGGTGTTCTTGTTGCCTGCTTTTTATATCACTGGTTGATCAGTGTTTCCATCATTGTTATCTGCTTCCTATTATTTTCGTACGCTATATTGCACAAGTTTATTTGGTAGTCTGGTCCTAGCCTCGTCACTACTTCGCCGAGGTTAGGCTAGGCACTTACCAGCACATGGGGTCGGTTGTGCTGATACTACACTTGTGTACATTTTCGTGTACAGATCCAGGTATTAGATCGATAGTAGATGTTCCTTGCGTTGGAGACTCAAGGTCAACATGTTGCAGCGTTCGCGGTCCTCGGAGTCACCTTCAATTGTACTTATTTCCATATGTTCCTTTTGTTCGGAATAGTGATGTATTTATTTTGTATAACTACTCTTAGAAAAGTTTATGACCTGTACTACCGGTTTTGGGAATTGTAAATTGTTTAGAGAAATTTTCATTTGAAGTTAATAAATATCAATGTTATTTCAGTTAATGTTAGGCTTACCTAGTTTAGAGACTAGGTGCCATCACAGCTCCTTCAGAGGGATTTTTGGGTCGTGACAGGGACTCGCGTTCGCGAAGGGTGATCTTCTGACGTGCGACATTTTGCCTTCGCGTTCGCGTTTAGTGTGTCGCGTTCGCTATGTTGTGATGTCTGATCCTCTGCGTTTGCGAGGCATGTGTCGCGTTCGCATAGAGTAAGAAAAAGTAGAGGGGGGTCCCAGCCTTTCGTGCTTCGCGTTCGCGTAAGGAAGTCGCATTCGCGATGGTTTGGAAAGCGGACGCTACGCGTTCGCGAGATGGATGTCGCGTTCGCGTAAGGGAATTTTTGGTCAGCGGATTTTTGTGCTTCGCGAATGCGAGGCTTTGATCGCGTTTGCGAAGAAGGTTTTCGATGCCTGGGCAGAATGTTTAAATAGCCATTGTCCGCGATTTTGAAGCAATCTTTCACCATTTTTGGGTGATTTTGGAGCTTTTTGAGAGGATTTGAAGAGGGATTCAAGACATAAGACCTGGAGGTAAGATTTGTAACCTCAATACTCGATCCTATGTTGATTCTTACTTGTTTAATCATGAAATATGTGGAAATTAAAGCCTACAATTGGGAAATTAGGGCTTGACTTTGGAGAGTGTAAGTTGGGAATTTGAAGGGGCCAATTGAGGTCCGATTTTGATGTTCTTGGTATGTATAGACTCGTGTGAGGACGAGGTTTCTATTTATGTAGCTTTTGTCGGATTTCGAGACGTGGGCCCGGGGACCGGGTTTGAGCAATTTCGGGATTTTGATGATAAATTGGATATTTTCGAGTGGGCTTCGCTCCCTTAGCATGTTTTAATGATTATGTACTGATTGTGGCTAGATTTGGAGCATTCGGAGGTCGATTCGTGCGGGCAAGGCATCGCGGGCTATAGTTTGGACCGGATCGAGGTGAGTAATGATTGTAAATGATGTTCTGAGGGTTTGAAACCTCGGATTGCACATCGTAGTGCTATATTGAGGTGAGGCACACGCTTGATGACGAGCGTGGGGTCGTGCACTATTGGGGACTGTGACTTGGTCCGCCCCAATTGATGATTTTACCGCGTATTTGACTGAAATCTATTTGTTATCATCATTATTTGTGCTGAATGACATATTTGAGCTTCGTGCCAACTATTTGAACCCTTCGGGGATTTTTGTTGATATTTCCTCACTGTTTTGACTTTATACTTGAACTCAGTCATTTTATTTTCCGCTGTTTTCAAAACTCAGCCATGCTCACTCAGTTTAAATACTCAAATGATATTTAAATGATGTTTTGGGCTGAGAAACACTGTTTTACTGTTGCCCGAGAGGCATATGTGATTTTTGACTGAGTAAGGCCGAGGGCCTGTGTTATGAGGATATATTTTGGGTCGAGTTGCACACCGCAGTGGTGATACACTGATACTGATGTGAGGCCGAGGGCCTGAGATTTGTATGCCACGAGGTGGCTTGATTGATATGAGGTCGAGGGCCTAGATTTGATGCCACGAGATGGCTTGTTATTGCGTTTGGGCCGTAAGTGGCCCCTCCAGGAGTCTGCACACCCCCAGTGAGCGCGGGTACCCATTGTGATGTGAGATATAGCCCGAGGGGCTGGTATGGTTCAATGTGATTGTCCGAGGGGCTAATATTGTTCTATGTGATTGTCCGAGGGGCTGGTACCGATCTGAGATATTGCCCATGGGGCGGATTTGTTGACATTGTGCCCGAGGGGCAAACCTTATGTGCTTATCTTTCTTATTTGCCTGTCATTTACTTGTTTAAATGTGTATTTGTGCCCGATAGGCGGATTTCTATGCTTATCTGCACTAGTTGTTCTGCATTCACTTGCGTAACTGTTGAAAAAGTCTTTTTCAAAGAAGTTTAAACTGAGCTAAGATGTTCTAAGGGATTTTACAGCTTCATTGCTTTCTACTGGCTTTTGAAACTGCTTATATACAACATGTTGATGCTCTTTTCGTGATTTCTTATCATTCAGTCTTTATTTATGATTATTACTCATTGAGTTGGCAGTACTCATTTTACTCTATGTACCTTGTGTGCAGATTCAGGTATTTTCTGAGCTTGGTGGCAGTTGTCATTGGAGTTAGCAAGGTAGCTGCCTGGCAATCGCAGCTCTGCTTTCTCCCACTTTATTCCTCCTTATGTATTATTGAAATCTTCCGACCATTTCGGTCTTGATGTGACTAGACAATTGTAGTAGATGCTCATGACTAGTGACGCCCTGGTATCGGGCTGCGTTGGGCTGTATTCCACGAATTCTTTTGTATTATCATCGTTATTTCTGAGATTATATCTTGTTTTAGACGTAATGCTTATTGTCTAATTTTTTAAAAACTGGATTGGAAATGTGTCGGCTGGCCTTGTCTTCACGAGAGGCGCTATCATGACCGGGTCTAGGTTTAGGGTCGTGACAAGTTGGTATCAGAGCCTAGGTTACATAGGTCTCACAATTCATGAGCAGGTTTAGTAGAGTCTCGCGAATCGGTACGGAGACGTCTGTATTTATCCTCGAGAGGCTGCAGAACCTTTAGGAAAAACTTCACTTTCTTGAATTCTTATCGTGCGTCCTTAACTCAGCTTGAAATGTAACTCTTGAAATTCCTTCCACGCATTCGTATGCGTGAATGAGCGCTCGGTATTAGATGTGCATCGATGGCTTTTGATTCCCTGATTGGGGGGCGAGATGTGATCTCTATGTGCTGATATTAGGCCAGTCTGGAGGACTCGAGGCCGAATTTTTGCCTATTGTCTGAGCACCGAGGTGCTGATTGTGTGAGCACCTGTTTCTAGATCTATGTGTTCTGTTGTGTCCCTATTAAGGGGAGTAATGATTGTATAGTACGTGATAAGGGTGATGTGACTGTGAGATGTATTCATATGATTTAGAAACGACGAGAAGGGTCTAGTGGAGGATAGAAGAACTAGTAGGTGCTTGAATTTCCACCTTGATTCGAGGTGTAGCCCCGAGCTATGGGCGTGTGAAGAATCTTTTCATGTTTCCTAGTTGGGAGTGAAGAAAATTTCATGTTACGGTATGAGTTCAGACTTAGGAAGACTAAGTGACTGCGTAATGGTTATGACGGTGGAAGGTGTATACATAAACGTTAGTTTAAGGCGAAGCAGATGGGTTATCTCCTGCGAAGTGTTCTGGAGTTGTGTGATCTTTATGTTTTCTGTTAGAAGATCCCATTTACAAGTGAAATATATGTGTGAATTTGATTGGGCCGCTTAAGAGAGTGGGTTTAACTGTTACGAGAATAGATGCGAGAGTTGCAGAAGATATGAAGTATCAGATGGTCTGTGTTCCACGAATTTATGAAGGATTTAGCAAATCTCACTATGGTATTATGACAGCAACAAAGTATATGCGTTATGAGTTATGGTACGTGTTTTGATCTATGGCTTCGAGACAAGTGGGGGAGTTGCTATTGATTAGTTGATTGCACGGTTATGTGCTATGTTGGTTCCAGTTTGAGGCGTGTTGGTGAATCAGTTATGGTTTGTAGAGATTGAGCCCGAGGATGGCTCGAGTAAAGGGAAAATTTTCGACTAAGGTAAGGTTATCTCATGCTTCATAGGTGTTTGAGAATTGCGGAATGTCTTGAGTTGTTGTTGATAAAAAATGCTTAGTGCATTGGAAAGGAAAGTGGCTTGGTTGCATCAAGGCAAGGTTATATGCTGCAGTGTCAGAAGTGCTAATGAGGCGCAGGTTGTTCGGTTCTTTTGATCGGGCTAATTGCAGTTTGGGCAGAGTGGATGACTATAGAGAATGGTTCTAATGCATTCTGGGTTTTACATGTAACAATTAGAGATTTTCAGGTGTATAATTTGGCTAGAAACTGGGGTTTTGCATTTGGAGGTTGTCAAGACTTGTATTATTTCTATTGCGATTATGGGATTCTATACATCAGTATTGAGAAGATAATGCCTACAGATTCGCAGTAAGTCCTTTCAGGGTAGGTATTTTGAATGTGGTGCTTTTGGGAACATTTATTAGAGTATTCAGCGGGTTGCGAGCCTTAGGCTGGGTGGTATTATGCTTGGATCTCGTGTAGTAAGTTTGGGTTGAGGAATTGTGATGTTATAGCAGGAAGGAGTATCAAGTGGAAGGTAAATTAGAAGGGAGCTCGGATATATGGGATAGCTTGGTAGTAGGCCAGATCGGTATGGTAAGGGTATGATCAGTTCTTTGGGTGTTTACGAGATGATGAGTTTCCACAGGTATGTCGCGGCAATGCTCTTGGGTTTTAGTGGCTGGCGTAGCTTGGTCGAGTCAGAAAGATTCAGTCCTGGCAGGTCTGGTTTGTGCAAGGGGAACTCGGAGAGTTCTTGATGGTTTCTACCTTGGTTGGAGAGTTATACTTTCTATGGGCATGAGAAGCAAGGAATGCGTAGTGATTTTCTTCTGAACGGGATCAATGGAAAGTTCTCAGTTGGTTGAGTACCTATTTGCTTGTGGCTAGGAAGGGATATGAAATTCTCATGTTATTTTAGAATGGTTGGTATATGCGGTATGTGTGGAGGATTGAGATCTGCGTGGGTAAGGTTATAGTTCAGTTCTGAACGGAAGCTCATAAAATTCTTAGGCAGCACGGGCAGTTTCAGATAATTAGAGAAATTAGCTTCAGATGATTAGGGGAATGATCTTCAGACGATTAAGGAAATGGTATTGCTAATTGGGGTGATTTGATGAGGGTATATATTTAAAAAAAAGGGTGGGCCAATGTGATTAAGCTAATGGTACTTTATTAGTATTGCGGCACTTTCTTGTTGGATCGACTGCTGACATTCGGGTTTGCTTTGTGGTACGAAAAAATCATAAGAGTATCTCTCGTTGGAATGAAGGGGTATTAGAGGTGTGTTGTATACTCGGACTGTGGAATTGGGATCAGGTATGGCGATTCGTGTGTTGTACGGAGTTGGAGACTGGGAGTTCTCATATTCAAGCTATGTTGTGGTTGTGGTCGTGTATTTCGGCATTGTTTAGTGACTGTCGAGGTTTGGAGACTCGAGTGAATCTTTGTTGCTGGTATGTTAGATTTGGATGTAATATTGGGTATAGACCGGTTGTCTTCGTGTTGTGTTATGCTAGACTATTGCGCTAAGGCGGCGCTGATGGCTATGAAGGGAATGCCACGGATCGAGTGGCGAGGTTCGATGGTTATGTTCTTAGTAGGGTGGTTTTATATTTTGAAGACCCAGTGGATGGCTAGGAAGGATTGCCTTTTTATTGGGATTTTGTGATGTATTGATTCGATTGTTATTGAGCTTATTAGTAATTTGGGGAGATCTATGAGCTACCTTTGTGTGTTGCGAGGTATTGTGATTTGATGGTTATAGGCACATATGGTGCGGTTCCATTGGGGTCTCATAGTGAAAGTCGAGCGGGAAGAGTAATTGGGTGTTACTCGGCGAAGGGCATATCGGTTATGTCCTTTCGGGTTTGTGTGGTGTATATTATTTGCTACACCATGGTTATGATGATTTGCTTGGGTTCTAGACATCGATTGCGCATGGTCATCCGTTTCGAGCAGAGTGGCTTAAGGTGTTCCATGTGGACCAGTGTTTGGATAGGGTCACTCTTTGTAGCGAAGTTATGTGGAGGTATGACCTTGCGGGTTAGGTTCGTGTGTTCTGTTCCTATGATGTGAGACGGGTTCTCAGCCTTGTGAGCTTGAGGTACATCTCTTTCATTTGAGCCACTTAAATAATTTGAGCATGTTCGGATTGTTCTTATTGGTGCGTGGATTGCGCAAGTTGCGACTTTAGTCTGCATTGAGGTGTCAAGTCACCAGAGTGGTTGGGTTGGATTAGATGAGATCATTGGGATATTTAATGAATGCGAACGGATTCGATTTTAGCATGTTGGAAGGATAAATATCGAGGTTCAGCTCAGAAATTTGCTATGGTCTTTGCCAAAGGAGAAGCGGCTTCATGAATGGTTGATCTAAGAAATGGTTATGGCTTACTGTGTGTTTTATTTATCATTGGCAGTATATGAAAGCGTTGGGATGAGACTTTAGTTGATAAGAGGTTTTCTACCGGTATCCGATTGTTCTGTGCAGCTGTAGTGATTAGAAGTTATCGCTACAAGTGTTTGAGTTGGGTGGTATATCATGTAATTGCACCTGAGGTTGCAGGTAGGGGTTATTACAGCTGGTTCGGGTTTATTCAGAGTATAGATATGAGATTCTAATCTTGTGGATGATTTCGGAAGTGGAAATGTGGTTCTAAGGTTTATGGGCTAGGTTAGATTGTGAAATTTTAGTTGCATTGTGTCATCGGACCTATAGGGGATAGGGTGACGTGAGATCACCTCCGGGTATATGCATGGTAAGGTTATTCAGCGATTGGTTGGCTTTTGGAACAACTTTGGGCACGTTCGAGGACGAAGGTATGTTTAAGTGGGGGAGGATGCAACGACCTGACCGGTCGTTTTGAGATTTTGCACTTTGCTCGTCAGTTCGCGGGCATGACTTGCCCCGTGTGATGTATTATGACTTATGTAAATCATTGGTTTTGGTTTCAGGTTAATCAGAATAAACCCGGAAGAAACAGTTCTCAGTTTGAAGCTTAATATTTGAAAGGTTTGACAAAGTTTTGACTTGTTTGTATATGGCCTCGTATCGGAATTTATATGATTTGGTTAGCTCTGTTAGGTGATTTGGGAATTGTTAGGGTGATCGGAATGCATTTTGGAAGTCCGTGGAAGGTTTAGGCTTGAGTTGGCGAAAGTGAGATTTTAGCGTTTTTCGGTTGATAGGTGAGATTTTGATATAGAGGTCGAAATGAAATTCCGGAAGTTGCAATAGTTCCGTTATGTCATTTGGGATGTGTGTGCAAAATTTCTGGTTATTCGGACGTGGTTTAGATGAGTTTTTGATCAAAATCGTAATTCGGAAGATTTTGGAATTATTAGGCTTGAATTCGATGCAAATTTGATGTTTTAATGTTGTTTTGAGCGTTCCGAAGGTTGGAACAAGTGTGAGTGATGTTATGGGATATGTTGGCATGCTTGGCTGAGGTCCCGAGGGCCTCGGGTGAGTTTCGGGTGGTCAATCAGACCATTTCATGTTGTTTGAAATTGCAGAAAACCAGCTGAAGTGTTGCAAACAATTTGTTCTTCGCGTTCGCGGTCAGGGACCCGCATTCGCGAAGGGTGATCTTCTGAGGTGCGACTTTTTGCCTTCGTGTTCGAGTTTAGTGTGTTGCATTCGCTATGTTGTGATGTTTGATCCTCCGCGTTCGCGAGGCCTGTGTCGCGTTCGCATAGAGTAAGTAAAAGTAGAGGGGGGTTCCAGCCTTTAGTGCTTCGCGTTCGCGTAAGGGAATTTTTGGTCAGCGGATTTTTGTGCTTTGCGAACACGAGGCTTTGATCGCGTTCGCGAAGAAGGTTCGATGCCTGGGCAGAATGTTTAAATAGCCATTGTCCGTGATTTTGAAGCTATCTTTCACCATTTTTGGGCGATTTTGCAGCTTTTGAGAGGATTTGAAGAGGGATTCAAGACATAAAACCTGGAGGTAAGATTTTTAAACTCAATACTCGATCCTATGTTGATTCTTACTTGTTTAATCATGAAATATGTGGAAATTAAAGCCTAGAATTGGGAAATTAGGGCTTGACTTTGGAGAGTTTAAGTTGGGAATTTGAAGGGGCAATTGAGGTCCGATTTTGATGTTCTTGGTATGTATAGACTCGTGTGAGGACGAGGTTTCTATTTATGTAACTTTTGTCGGATTCCAAGACGTGGGCTCGGGGGCCGGGTTTGAGCAATTCGGGATTTTGATGTGAAATTGGATATTTTCGAGTGGGCTTCGCTCCCTTAGCATGTTTTAATGATTATGTACTGATTGTGGCTAGATCTGGAGCATCCGGAGGTCGATTCGTGCGGGCAAGGCATCGCGGGCTAGAGTTTGGACCGGATCGAGGTGAGTAATGATTGTAAATGATGTTCTGAGGGTTTGAAACCCCAGATTGCACATCGTAGTGCTATATTGAGGTGAGGCATACGCTTGATGACGAGCGTGGGGTCGTGCACTATTGGGGACTGTGACTTGGTCCGTCCCGATTGATGATTTTACCGCGTATTTGACTAAAATCTATTTGTTATCATCATTATTTGGGTTGAATGCCATATTTGGGCTTCGTGCCAACTATTTGAACCCTTCGGGGATTTTTGTTGATATTTTCTCACTGTTTTGACTTTATACTTGAACTCAGTCATGTTATTTTCCACTGTTTTCAAAACTCAACCATGCTCACTCAGTTTTAATACTCAAATGATATTTAAATGATGTTTTGGGCTGAGAAACACTGTTTTACTGTTGCCCGAGAGGCTTATGTGATTTTTGACTGAGTAAGGCCGAGGGCCTGTGTTGTGAGGATATCTTTTGGGTGGGGCTGCACGCCGCAGCGATGATACACTGATACTGATGTGAGGCCGAGGGCCTGATATATGTACGCCATGAGGTAACTTGATTGATATGACGCTGAGGGCCTTGATTTGATGCCACGAGATGGCTTGTTATTGCGCTTGGGCCGTAAGGGGCCTGATCGCTGCCAACTTCGCACCACTAAAAAGTAGCGAGAGAGAGTCGCAATAGCTTTTACTCGATTTGTTGGTCGGGATCGAATCCACAGAGAGCTAGGATTGGAGTCGAGTATCTATTTAGCTTAGGATCGCGTGTGTGTTCTTAATTGGTTTTCTATTCATTTTTGGATTTTCTTTATGATTCTATTTTTATCAAACTACTAATTGAAGATGCAACTATATTAAATTAAGAATAAATTGCTACAAATTGTATCTAATGGTTTAAAAGGCACTAGGGCAGTGACCTTCACCTAGGTGGATAATTGACGGGTAATTGCATCTAAGGCACGATTGATATGATTGGGGAAATATGTTATAACTGTTGCTCAATACTACCGACTCTACACCTCTCAGTAGAAAGAGTGGTTTTGACCAATTGACTCTCTCGAGACCAATTGGGTATGCCTATTTGCCCAAGCAACTAGGGTTCAAGTCGGGTAATTACTCTCTCGAGGTTTAACCATTTAATTGGGACTATCAAATCCCTTGAGTCCATCCCAATTCCTTGTTGAGTCAATTTTGGAGACATAGGCTCTCTTTCTCAAGAAGAGCCCAAGTCAACTTAGCACAAACTAGTGTTTGCAACCACTAATTTATAAATTAAACCATAAAATTGACCCAAATAACAAACACCCATAATCAATCTAACCTTAAATCACAACACCCATCAATTACCCACACTAGGGTTGAGCCACGACCCTAGCTAATGGGCTTAGCTACTCATGCTTGAAGATAAAATCAGAGAAATAGATGAAGAGAAAGACATAATATTAAATTACTGAAGTAAATATAATGATTCAATTTCTAAAACTACGTTAAAGTGCCCAAAATGGCTACAAAATGGCTTCTCACGAGCGCATCTACTGTTCTGTAATATTTGATAATAGCTGATACCCTAAAAAATGGAAAAATGTTCTATTTGTACTAAGCTGGAAAAATTAGAAAAAAATACCCCTGCGGGGTCAGTGCGGGCCGCACAAAATGGACTGCGGCCGCACTAGGCTCTTGGACTTGAAATCTTGGCTCTCTGAACTCAGGCACCACGGAACGCGCATAATGGACCGCGGCCGCGGAGTTTTCTAATGCGGTCCGCACAAACATGACCGCGGGCCACGCTGGCTTGTACCTTGGCAAATTACATCTCTCTGATCTTCTCCTCCGCGGACCGCACTGAATGGTGGTGCATCCAAGGTCTCTTCAGTGCGGGCCGCACAATATCTACTGCGGCCGCACTGCTTTGATGCCTTGAAAAACCAGCCTCTGAATCTCCCTAGTGCGGACCGCACAGAATGGACTGCGGCCGCACTAGGCTAGTTTGTCCTGAGTTCTCTTTGTCTTTGATACTTGTGCAGGTTTCACTCCTTTTGAGCTGATATTTGACATCTCGTCACTTTGTTGATCAAACCTGCAATCAAGCACAACTTATGAGCTTTTTGGGTCTATTTTGTAAGAATTTATAATCAAAGTGTAAGAAAGAAGGAACATGAAACACGTGAAATCCGTAGTTATCAACTCCCCCAAACTTAAGGTTTTGCTTGTCCTCAAGCAAACAACATAAGACCCACCCCTTGAGGTAAAATCCAAGAATTTTCAGCTATCCTAAAGTAACCTCAACTAGCCTCAATTGGGACTAACAATTGCCCTCAATACAAATGAATCATTAGCAACATTTAACCTTTGAAAAACCATGGATCAAGTGCGACACAAGAGCATCAAGAGTTGACTCAACACATCAAAGAACTCTTTCAATTACTTTGGTCATTGTGGAACCCAAACTCACACATCCTCAACTCTCCCTAAGCAAACCTCACCTTTACAATAGTGGCAACACTCGGCTAAGTCTTGAACCTTCGCGCTGACCGTTCGCTTTCTCAGTAGCAAAAGCGCTTCTCTTTGCCCCTTAACCTTAAGTAGAAGGACAAGAAAGAGATTATTGGTTTTCTTGCTCCCGCTTCCTCATCTGCGCTCATCAAGCCAACTTTGCTCTTTGGGAGGTGAAACAGCGGTTGAAGCGGACATTTCGAAATGACAGCATCGAAGATATATTTCTATATATACACGGTTACGGTTATCTCGGACTGCGTTCCGGAAAAAGCAGCCTACTTGTGGGGCACTGTGTACTTACAGCCTCTACGATAAGCAAGTGAATGTGGCCGGTGCGTGGCGAACGGTTCATCAAGCCATTTTTCGCCTCAACTCCCTAAATAGGAAGAGGGGTAGTTTACAAATAGGGGTAATCAATTCGCACCTGACTGTGATAGCCCTCTCGATACCTTATTGGAGCTTTGTAACTAGTGGCCGGTTTCCCGTCGCGTCAGCCTTTTCCCAGTGCGCGGAGCCCCAACGAGGAAGGTGTTAGTGCTTTATCATTGGGTCAATAATGCTAATCCCTCTTTTTGTGCTACTCCTAGGGCGGGAAGAAGATAAGAAAACGCGAAGCGTTCTCTTGCTTTCCCAACCTGTTGTTTCTAAAGACTGCCCTCTCTCGGCTGGATCTTGGTCCAGCCTACTACGAGGATCCCGTATCCAGCAACCCAACCTATACAAAGGGCATCAAAGCCCCTTGACTAGGTTGGAGCTATAAAGCTTACCTTATATTATTAAAAAGGGAAAGGGCCTTTTCAGCTGGTGCGCAGGAGCGCACTTCCATTTTCCCTTTACTAGTAGGGGGTCCCGTGGTTCCTATGCCGCCGCGTTTCCCGGTCCTTTTCTTTTAGTGCTTCGACCCGAAGCGATAGCTTCTAGCTAGTTCAGTGGATAAGATGGCTGCGCTCCAGCTCACTCAAGAATGGGACGGCAGTGGTCCGCCGGCAAGCTCGTTCTGATCTTGGACGCAGTACATTGGAATCCTGAAGCACCACCACGAACGCTACCGCGCGTCCGCCTGCGGTGCGGTAAGGCACCACCCTGTTGTGCCAGCAGCCAACTCCGGCGTGTCAGCTTAGTTATCCTCATCAAACCACTTACTTGATGTCTAGCTTCCCAACTGGTAGACGGTTCCTTTTCCCCCAAATCAATGAAGAAGGGAGACGTAAGTTGATTCTTCCGAAGAACCAGAATCAGAAAGCAAGACAGAATAGGCTCTTACTGCTCTAGAAAGAACTTCCCTTGAATCTACTGCTATTGATATTAGCTCAGGGACTTCGGTGCCTTAAGCGGAAGAGGGGATTTCTTTCTCTTTCTGGCTGCTACGCTCCTTTCTTATTCTTTTTTTCTCTCTCTGAAGTGAGTGAAGTCAAGCTGGCCTCAGCAAATCGGACATAAGCAATAGACCTAAATCCTCGTCCTTTTAGAAAGAGGATAGCAATTCTCTTCCAGTGCTTTAATGTTGAGTTCAAAGAGTAACCTATAAGAAAAAATGGTAGGAATACCTGGAACCTAGCTCTATCGGAACTTACCTCAGTGACTTTCACTTCCTATCGGCTTCGGACCGAAAGAGAGTGAGATGGAATCCAGAAGAGATAAGGAATTAGGCAATCTTTCTAAGAAATTTCAGTCATCGATTGACTCCTATTCCCACTTCCTAGGAGTGAAAGGCTGGTCTTGAAGAGCCTAGGTTCACTCATGACTTAGTGTGCAAGAACGGCTCTCCTCTTTCAACAATGTTCTAAGAGTGGGATTTTCGCTTTTCTGGATTTCCCACCAATTCCTTAGATCCCTAGTCTTAGAGCTAAAGGAAGTCCTCTAACTAATCTAATCCACCGAAGGAGAAGGCAGAGTTCTCTTTCCTCTGCTATCAATAATAAGGAATACCAGGCTGCCGTTAAGGTAGCTCACCCGGCTCAACAATAGAAATCCCTGCAGTTCAGTCACCCGCGGCTAATTCAATTCACTCTTCTTGAAGCTCTTGTGAAATGGTCTCTGTCCTTTGCTTCGAAAGCCTGAAATTGAGTGTCCTTGAATTGAGCTTGTCGTATCCTTCCCAACCCAAGATGACAAGGCGGTAACGGAACTACGGCAACTCCGGAACGCATCATGCGGTTTCTTTCAACGCATGGGTTATGGCCTAGGAGAACTCATGCGACTATTGGCGTTGGGGAAGCCATGCGTTAGGTAAACCAACCGCACATTTCAAGCGAAGGAGTGAGAGCTACTCGACTGTAATGGTTGGAGAGGACCTGCAACGAGTTGTGGTTGCTTCGCAAGCAATGCTCGACGGTATAGCGCATGCGTCTCATCGTCTTGGGAGCACTCGTAGTCGTTTGAGTCGTTGCGTTAGGGCAATACAACTACGAGAACCAGTCGTCCTAACGCTACTGTCAAACCTACTTACGTTGTCCTTATTACCACTCGTCGGGTAGTTGTTCCGTAACACCACTAGTCGTTATAGCACTAGTCCTTTTTGTTCGGCGTTAGGGGGCCCCACGAGTCGTCGCTGGCGTCATCGGTTGTTTTGAACACAGATCGGTCACACTACTGGTTGTTTGGAACGCTAAGGCCGAAAGGCAGGCGGTCGGGAACACTAAAGGCGCTTGCTCTGGGCGCTAGGGGCTGTTGCTCACGCAAGCGAAAGGGTGTTTTGGAGCACTAAGGGCGACTAGTGGTTGCTTCGCTCGACAAGACTGAAACTTTCGCTTGCACCACTAGAGTCGGTCCGGCACTTTGAGTTGTTACCAATAGTAGTGTAAACAACATCCCCCAAACTAGCGCATGCGATATCCCTCGGTGTCTTTATGGTAACCAGCATGCGTTAGGGAAAGAGTGTAGCAAGCCGAAGGCGATCCCCATAACTACAGGTGATGGGGATCGTTTGCCATAACGCTCTAACGCAAACGAGGTTAATGGGAATTCACTCATCTCTCTGAAGGAAATGTCACAAGTTCGGCTCTAGGTACCATATGTTTGCCCCTTATGTAAGTATCCACTAATGTAAGCTTCATTCAACTGAAGATCATATAGGGCTTTTGTGGAGTCATTGTGAAGGCTTTTGGTTTAGGGTAGGTCATGTTTTTGTTCAAGTGGGTTCCATCTTCCCTTAAGCACTTCTTTTGATTCATTTGGCACAATTCACTTGACTCTTTGAGTCATTTCACTTCTTTCTATGGGGTTAGAGAGTCACATTGTCACTCTTTCTTATTCATTTCAAACCTTTTCTCCTTTTTCAATTTTCCACACCTTTCTTTCTTTTCCATTGCTTTTCTTGAATCCCTTTTTATTCTTTTTCACATTGATCTTTCTTTTTGTCTTTTTGCTTTTCTTTCTTTTTCATTGCCTTTCCTTTTCTTCACTTTTGTGCCTTTTTACCACTTTGTTGCAATCCTCGTCTCTCCCTCCAAACTTAATCTTTTTCCATGTGCTAAAGGAAAGATTTAGGTGCCACGAGAGGGTATTTTTTAGAACGGGTATAGGCTTGTATCATGGTTCTTGAAAGAAAAAGGTCTAAGGCTCAAAATGGTTAACTAGGGATCTTATCATTGGTAGGCTATGGAATTGTTCAATCTATCATTTGGGTCAATGAGAGCCTATAATCACGTCTCAAGTCAAAATTCACTTAGGATTTCGCCTCAACAAACATTTCAGGGCAAGTTCTAGACCAATGGCTCTAGACTTGGACTCGCAATTCAATTACTCACCACACAAGCTAGGGGATTTCTAAAGACATAGAGTCGGGGGCCCGCAACGACCTTAGATACGATTTGAGCACGCAATGGTCCCGAAAAACCACTTGATGATTATCGGTCAACAAAAGAGTCTCAAGGCCACAACTTTCACCATCCTAAACACAACAATTTGTTTTCGACTATAAGATCAAAGGCAAATGTGCTAGGCCCAAGTGAAACTTTGCTTGAGGTACCCTTAATTACAAACTACTAAAAACAAAAGAAAAACGGACTCAAACCCTTAAGAAGGTTGTCACGCCATCTATCATTGGGAAGAGCCACCCGGTTCACACAACACTCCACTTTTGGAAAGAACCGTGGCATTAAGAAAACCAACGGCTTATTGCAAATTTCAAAAACAAGAAGCTACGAATCACAAATAAGAAGCTAAAAACGAAAAAAATTTGCGGAAAATAGAATAAATATATACATGAGGGGATTTGAATATACAAAAGACGGGATGAATATATACAATGAAATGTAACTTTATATACAGACCAAAGGAAAGATAAAAAGTGCGATAAAAGTAACTAAATATAAAATTATATACAGACCAATTGAAAATCAAGAAAGCATAAAATGGTATCAATATATACAGTCATCCAAAAATGAAGGGTGCACCCCCTAGAATGAAAGCTGGCATTGTCCCCAATGCCATCTAGTCCAAATAAGCACCAAAAAGATAGAAAAAGGATATAGAGGGCTCCCTAAGCGGTGTTCGTCTGCATAGGATCATGGGTGGTCCCTGGGTCCTTTGTGTGCTCGGGAACCTCAGACTGGCTCCCAGTGGTCTGCTCTGCTGCTACTGGGACCTGGGCCTGGACCTCGACAGGCTGTGAAATTGGTACATCCTATGGCTGACTGGAGGAGGTCTCCGGTGGGTCCGCCAACTGGATGATGGCATCATCTGCTCTAGGGATCGTCCTCCTCCTCTTCGGAGGCCTCTGGGTCTGCTCCGGCTGTGGATGAGCTATTGGGACAGGATCATCAAGCAACAGGTCCAAAGGCAGCTGGTCTGCCTTCACTCTATCAACATCTGCCCGCAACTCCTTCACGGACTCCTTTTAGTCCCGTGTCTTCCGCAGCTTCCTATGCTCCTTAGCAAGCTCCTTCAGAGACTTGCTATGTGAATCCACTGCCTTTGTGAGCGCAGCCTGAGTGCCGAGGATCTTCTTCTGGTTCTCAAGTATCTCTTTGAGTGCATCCTCGATTGATTGGGGTACCTATGGGGCTGGTAGAGCTGACTGAGCTGCTATAGTAGCACTCAATGTGGACAACTTAGATGACGTAGTGGACATCCAGTTGTTGATACTGGCAAGGGCCTGGCTCAGTCGGTGGGCAGTGATGGGGTGGGCTCGGCTAGATGGAATCTCCGGGCCTGCTGAAGTGGAAGGGCCAGGAGGAATGGCTGCAGAAGTGGAAGGTCCAGGAGGCATATCAGCAGAAATGGATGTAGGCCCAGCAGGGAGCTCTACCACAACTGGCTCTTCAGACTGGCCAGTTGGGGCAGAAGTAGGGGCTTTGTAGTTCTTGTCCTTGGGGTTGTCATTCCCCTTCAAGCTATACCAGGAGAACGGGGCTGTGGCCTGGACCTTGACGTCATAGGGCTTCTTGTCCACCTCCAAGTCCCGAAAGTACATAGTGAGGGTACTCGGGAAAGGGTAGTTCCGGTCATGCTCTGCTCCCACCAGTGAGATAATGCGGGACATCACATTCCCCACATTTATGGGGTATCCTGCCATAATCGAAGCAACCAAGATAGCCCGATGGAGAGGAAGGGTCTGGTCATGTGTAGTAGGATCCAACCAGCTGCAAACAAACGTCTCCCAACCCCTCGCCTCAAAGTTCAAGGTCCTCCGCAATATTTTGACCCCAGCAGTCAACCACTCAGGAACGGTACCTGGGATTGCCAGGTACTGAGCTAACCATGGACGGACCTCCTCGCCCATTTCCAATTTCACCATGTACAAAGTTTCATCCTCCTCATTGAAGCCCAAATATTCATTAAGATATCTCCCATCAAACAACACTTTCTTGTTACGAACTTTGGTCACTTTGGAGCCCTTTTTATGTGGGCTACATTGCAATAGAACTCTTTGACCATGTGTGCGTTGGCATCTACACACTTCTCCATAAACAGTTCCCAACCCACTCTAGTTCTGAATTGTCTCTGCAAGTCAGGGTTGTGGGGTAATAGATCATTGTCAATGAAACATCGCTTTGGTATCAACTTTCTCACCGGCCACCACTCCCTAAATTTGTGGTACGCTACCTCACTCGCGAACCTGTCTCTCCAAACCTCCGACTTTCTAGTTCGGGCAATGCCTCCCACCTGAGGCTCACCACCCTCAGCTATCTCCTCATCCCTTTGTACATCCTCCTCACGTCCTTCTGCACTCTCCACGAATAATGAAGCTGTGGGGGAGATGGAGAAATCACCACTGCCGGCTGCTGAGCCCTCAGACGACTCAGTGGGGATATGCTCTGGTGCTTGGGCAGTGGGTGATTGTGGAGGGGTATCTCTTAGCCTGAACCTCTCCGGCCAGTCTTCAACATACTCTGGCACGGAGTATCCAGAAATGTCCTTGGATGGTTGATACTCACTCCCTGAAGAATGGGAAGCAGCTCTGTCTGCAGCTTTAATTAGTTTCCTGGTCTTTTTTATGTTCTCCCGAGCATGGGGAGTGAGTTTTACCATCTTCTTCTTCCCTCCCTGGGAGGGTTCTCCTTTTCCCGGTTGTTTTGAGCCTTTTCTCACCATTGTCTGCAAACATCATTCAACGTAATTGTTAGTATCAATCAAGGCAGTTCAAGTTATTGCAGCAGAACAAATTGTAGAACAGAAACACAGTGGTGCAGACAGTTGCAGAAGTACCTAGTGCGGACCGCACAAAATGGTAGTGCGGCCGCACTGAGGCCACCGCGGACCGCACAAAAATGACCGCCGTCCGCACAGGTGAGGGGTTCCAACAACAAAGCCTCTGAATCTCCCCAGTGCGGACCGTACAAAATCAACCGCGGCCGCACTGGGCAGTGCAGACCGCACAGAATATAGTGCGGCCGCACTGGGTAAAGGTCATCTGGACACAAGATAGCACTGAGGACCGCACAGAATCGACCCCGTTCCGTGCTACGTGCCCAGACATGGCACTGAGTTAGGGTTCATAAAATTTTGTTCTTAAGTTCAAATTTTCACCTAATTAGGGTCTCTACTCAATTACCCGGTCCATTATACTCACCAAGTCCACAAAAATTACCATTTAAACTAACCTAAGCTAACAATCAAAGAAATAGGGGGAGAAGAAGAACTACAAGTTAAGGGATACGAAAATAAAATGAATTTACACAATTAAACAAAGAAGAATTGAGTGAAATGTTACCAGATATTTAGATGAAGAGCAACTAATCAATGTCAAGCAAGAGTTACGATGAAGATGCAAAAGATGAACAGTAAAAAGGAGCTCTAAGAGTGAAGGGTTCGAAAAGGGTAAAAGGAAGCCCTTGGGGTCTATTTATAGAGAGACCCCTGGGGCCCATTCTCACCTACCAGTGCGGCCGCACATAATGGACCGCGGTCCGCACTGGTCACTTTTGTTCAATCCCAACTCAGTAACCCACCATGGTCCGCGCAAAATGGACCGCGACCGCGGTGGTCCACCGCAGACCGCACCAAATCAACCGCGGCTGTGGTGGCAAACTTCAGAGAGCAATTTTGTCACCCTTAGCCAGTGCGGACCGCACAAAGTGTAGTGCAGCCACACTGGAAACTTCAGAGACTGTGCAATTTTTCGCAATTATGTCCTGCACTACATCAATTCAATCCTGCAACATCTCACAACCAATTAGCCCCAAAAATTAATCCTATACTACAAAGAAAATCAAAGAAAACAAAAAGAAAAACACATGGGTTGCCTCCCAAGAAGCACATGATTTAATGCCGCGGCACGACGCATGTTACCATCACATCATTTGAAATGAACAACAACCACCACATGGCTATCGTCAAACTTCCCAAGATAATGCTTGACCCGGTGCCCATTCACTCTAAAAACTTCACCACTTTTGTTCTTCAAATCAAGAGCACCAAAGGGGGTCACACACACAACTTCAAACGGTCCACTCCATTTTGATTTCAGCTTTCCGGGGAACAACCTTAGCCGAGAATTGAATAAGAGCACCAAATCACCAATTTTGAACTCATTTCCACGAGCATATTTAGGTACTTCATCTTATCCTTATACAAGGACGAACTAGAGTATGCATGGAACCGGAATTCATCAAGTTCATTGAGTTGTTCAACACGAAGATTAGCCGCAACATCCCACTCAAGATTAAGCTTCCTCAAGGCCCACATGGCCTTATGCTCCAACTCCATTGGTAGATGACATGCTTTTACAAACACCAACCGGTACGGTGACATACCAATTGGGGTCTTGTAAGCGGTCCGGTAAGCCCATAGAGCATCATCTAACTTTTTAGACCAATCGGTCCTATTGGTATTGACAGTTTTGGACAAAATGCTCTTGATCTCCCTGTTAGACACTTCAACCTAGCCACTTGCTTGAGGATGGTAAGGCGTAGAGACTTTGTGGTTGACACCATACTTGGAAAGCAAGGCATCAAAAGCTTTATTACAAAAATGCAATCCTCCATCACTAATAATTGCCCTAGGTGTACCAAACCTTGTGAAAATGCTTTTCTTCAGAAATGCTACCACACTCCTAGCTTCATTGTTGGGCAAGGCCACAGCCTCAAACAATTTTGACACATAATCAACCGCTGCAAGAATGTAAGTGTTACCACACGAGCTAACAAAAGAGCCCATAAAATCGATACCCCATACATCAAAGATATCCACTTCAAGAATTGTGTTTAGAGGCATCTCATCTTTCTTGGAAATCCCGCCCGCTCGTTGACATTGATCACATCTTTTTACTAGATCACTTGTATCTTTGAACAAGGTTGGCCAATAAAAACCACAACTCAAAACTTTCGAAGTCGTCCTCACCCCTCCATGATGGCCACCATAAGGGGAGGAATGACAAGCCTCCAAAATACTCAATTGCTCTCCCTCCGGGACACACCTTCGAATCACACCATCCGTGCAAATCTTGAACAAGTATGGCTCATCCCAATAGAAATCCAGACTATCCCGTTTGAGCTTCTTCCTTTGGTTAGAAGAGAACTCACACGGGATGATGCCAGTCACAAGGAAATTAGCAATGTCCGCAAACCATGGCATATCACACATCGACACAGAAAGTATTTGCTCATCGGGGAATGTATCATTGATCTTTAGGCCATCACACGGCCTTCCTTCCTCCTCCAAGCGGGACAAATGATCCGCAACTTGGTTCTCACTACCTTTCCGGTCCACTATTTCCAAATCAAACTCTTGAAGTAATAAGACAGTCTTTCTTTATCATCAAATACCTAAGAGCAGCATGATCAGTGTGCACAATGACTTTCGCTCCCATAAGATATGGCCAAAATTTTTCCATGGCGAACACAATAGCCAACAATTCCTTCTCCGTCACCGTGTAGTTCCGTTGAGCTTCATTCATAGTCTTGCTTGCATAGTACACGGGATGAAACATTTTGTTCACTCTTTGACCCAAAACTGCCCCAACCGCAACATCACTCGCGTCACACATGAGCTCGAAAGGCAAGCTCCAATTGGGTGCGGTAATGATCGAGGTAGTGGTCAACTTAAGCTTGAGAAGCTCAAAGGCCTCCATGCATTTCTCATCAAACACAAACTTAGCATCTTTCTCTAGAAACTTGCAAAGAGGATTCACCACCTTCGAAAAATCCTTGATAAACCGCCGGTAGAACCCAGCATGTCCAAGAAAACTTCTCACCCCTTTGACAGAAGTGGGGGGAGGAAGCCCTGAAATCACCTCAATTTTGGCTTGTATACTTCAATCCCATGCTTAGAAATTTTGTGACCCAACACTATGCCTTCTTCAACCATGAAGTGGCATTTTTCCCAATTTAGTACAAGATTGGTGTCTTCACACCGGACCAACACTCTATCCAAATTTCCCAAAAACTCTTCAAAGGAATCACCAACCACACTAAAATCATCCATAAAGACCTCCAAAATGTCTTCCACCATATCAGTGAAAATAGCCATCATGGATCGTTGAAAGGTCGCCGGAGCATTGCACAACCCGAACGGCATACGAGATAAAGCAAAGGTACCATATGGACAAGTAAAGGTGGTCTTCTCTTGGTCCTCCAGAGCAATTAAGATTTGATTATAACCCAAATATCAATCCAAAAAGAAATAAAAGGCACGCCCCGCAAGGCGATCAAGCATTTGGTCAAGGAATGGAAACGGGAAATGATCCTTGCGGGTCACCTTGTTTAGCTTCCGGTAGTCCATGCAAACCCTCCATCCGGTAACGGTCCGAGCGGGAATAAGTTTATTGTTTTCATTTGTCACCACAGTCATCCCACCCTTCTTCGATACACATTGCACCAGAGAAGTCCACGAGCTATCGGAAATAGGGTACACAACCCCGGCATCCAACCATTTTATCACTTCTTTCTTCAACACCTCTTGCATTGCCTCGTTCAATCTTCTTTGATGCTCCAAGGAGGGTGTTGCATCATCCTACAAAATGATTTTGTGCATGCAGAATGCGAGGCGTATTCCCCGAATGTCGGCCAAGTCCATCCAATTGCCCTTTTTCGCCTTTGAAGCACCGCCAATGTGGCATCAACCTGTATGTTAGTAAGACAAGAGGAAAGAATAATTGGTAGAGTTGAATTAGAGCCCAAGAATTCATACCTGAGGTGTGGAGGTAATGGCTTCAACTCCAACACGGGGGTTCCTCAATTGAAGGTTTTGTTGGTGGAGTTTTCCGGTTTTCAAGATCCAAAGATAATTTTCAAGGCTCATAGGAATAAGAGCCCATCCCATGTAAAGCATTGACACACTCCACTCTGCCCGCATCATCATTGGCATCCATATTCAACAATACGGCTTCCGAAGGATCCTCAACATTAATCATTGCACTTGTGTCATCAATTATCACAGTCGTGACCAAATCCATAAATGAGCACACTTCGGTACAATTGGGCTGCTCCATTGACTTACACACATGAAAGACTACCTTTTCATCACCTACCCTGAAAGTGAGTTCCCATGCTTCCACATCAACTAGAGCCTTTCCCGTAGCAAGGAAAGGTCTCCCTAATATGATCGGGACCTCATAATCTACCTCACAATCCAATATCACAAAATCAGCTGGCAAGATGAATTTGTCCACCCGGACGAGCACATCATCAACAATACCCAATGGTCGCTTCATAGATCGGTCTGCCATTTGCAATCGCATGGAAGTTGGCCTCGGAGGCCCAATACCCAAAGTCTTGAAAACTGAGAAGGGCATTAAGTTGATGCTTGCCCCAAGATTACATAAAGCTTTGGCAAAGTCTACAGTACCAATAGTGCACGGGATAGTGAAAGCACCAAAATCCTCTAATTTCGGTGCCATTGAATGTACTATAGCACTAACTTGGTGGGTCATCTTGATAGTTTCACAGTCCATTGATCTTTTCTTTGTAACCAAATCCTTCATGAATTTAGCATAACCAGGCATTTGCTCCAAAGCCTCCACCAAAGGCACGTTGATGGATAAGCTCTTCATCATGTCAATGAACTTTTTGAATTGATTCTCACTTTTCTGCTTGGCTAGCCTTTGAGGATAGGGGGGAGGTGGCCTAGGCAAAGGTGCCTTGGCTTTTGGCACAACCGGCTCCGGCATGTCAATTACGTGCTCCCTAGACGGGTTCACGGCCTCTTGAGTTTCCACCTCGGTTTCATTAATGTCAATCCTCACTTCATTGTTCACATTGTCATCAACCACATCTTCAACTACCAAAGGAACCGCATCTTCTTGCAACTCAAAATCATCTTCAACAACTTGCTTTTGTTTCGAGGCATTCACATNTTGATCACATCGTTTTTTACTAGATCACTTTGTATCTTTGAACAAGGTTGGCCAATAAAAACCACAACTCAAAACTTTCGAAGTCGTCCTCACCCCTCCATGATGGCCACCATAAGGGGAGGAATGACAAGCCTCCAAAATACTCAATTGCTCTCCCTCCGGGACACACCTTCGAATCACACCATCCGTGCAAATCTTGAACAAGTATGGCTCATCCCAATAGAAATCCAGACTATCCCGTTTGAGCTTCTTCCTTTGGTTAGAAGAGAACTCACACGGGATGATGCCAGTCACAAGGAAATTAGCAATGTCCGCAAACCATGGCATATCACACATCGACACAGAAAGTATTTGCTCATCGGGGAATGTATCATTGATCTTTAGGCCATCACACGGCCTTCCTTCCTCCTCCAAGCGGGACAAATGATCCGCAACTTGGTTCTCACTACCTTTCCGGTCCACTATTTCCAAATCAAACTCTTGAAGAAGTAACACCCATCGCATCAACCATGCCTTGGAGTCTTTCTTTATCATCAAATACCTAAGGGCAGCATGATCGGTGTGCACTATGACTTTCGCTTCCATAAGATATGGCCGAAATTTTTCCATGGCGAACACAATAGCCAGCAATTCCTTCTCTGTCACCGTGTATTTCCTTTGAGCTTCATTCATAGTCTTGCTTCCATAGTACACGGGATGAAACATTTTGTTCACTCTTTGATCCAACACTGCCCCAACCGCAACATCACTGGCATCACACATGAGCTCGAAAGGCAAGCTCCAATTGGGTGCGGTAATGATCGAGGTAGTGGTCAACTTATGCTTTATAAGTTCAAAGGCCTCCATGCATTTCTCATCAAACACAAACTTAGCATCTTTCTCTAGAAACTTGCAAAGAGGATTCACCACCTTCGAAAAATCCTTGATAAACCGCCGGTAGAACCCAGCATGTCCAAGAAAACTTCTCACCCCTTTGACAGAAGTGGGGGGAGGAAGCCCTGAAATCACC
The DNA here is from genome assembly GCF_001879085.1 of Nicotiana attenuata. Classification (NCBI taxonomy): domain Eukaryota; kingdom Viridiplantae; phylum Streptophyta; class Magnoliopsida; order Solanales; family Solanaceae; genus Nicotiana; species Nicotiana attenuata. The sequence continues at coordinate 10,058 of NW_017671275.1, read as the reverse complement.
TCAATTTTGGCTTGTATACTTCAATCCCATGCTTAGAAATTTTGTGACCCAACACTATGCCTTCTTCAACCATGAAGTGGCATTTTTTCCAATTAAGAACGAGATTTGTGTCTTCACATCGGGCCAAGACTCTATCCAAATTTCCCAAACACTCTTCAAATGAATCACCAACCACACTAAAATCATCCATAAAGACCTCCAAAATGTCTTCCACCATATCAGTGAAAATAGCCATCATGGATCGTTGAAAGGTCGCCGGAGCATTGCACAACCCGAACGGCATCCGGGAGAAAGCAAATGTACCATATGGGCAGGTGAATGTGGTCTTCTCTTGGTCCTCCAGAGCAATTAAGATTTGATTATAACCCGAATATCAATCCAAAAAGAAATAAAAGGCTCTCCCCGCAAGGCGATCAAGCATTTGGTCAAGGAATGGAAACGGGAAATGATCCTTGCGGGTCACCTTATTTAGCTTCCGGTAGTCCATGCAAACTCTCCACCCGGTAATTGTCCGAGTGGGAATAAGTTCATTATTGTCATTTGTCACCACAGTTATCCCACCTTTCATTGGCACATATTGCACCGGAGAAGTCCATGAACTATCGGAGATTGGATACACCACGCCTGCATCTAGCCACTTGATCACTTCTTTCTTCGCCACTTCTTGCATTGCTTCATTGAGCCTCCTTTGATGTTCCAAGGAGGGCCTTGCATCATCCTCCAAAATAATTTTACGCATGCAAAATGCGGGGTTTATTCCCCGAATATCCGCCAGAGTCCATCCAATTGCCTTTTTTCACCTTTGAAGCACCGCCAAAGTGGCCTCAACCTGCATGTTAGTAAGGCAAGAAGAAATAATAACTGGTAGAGTTGAATTAGAGCCCAAGAATTCATACCTGAGGTATGGAGGAACTGGCTTCAACTCCAACACCGGTGGCTCCTCAATTGATGGTTTGGTTGGTGGAGTTTTTCGATTTTCTAGATCCAAAGACAATTTTCTTGCCTCATAGGAATAAGAGCCCATCCCATGTAAGGCATTGACACACTCCACTCTGCTTGCATCATCATTAACATCAAGATTTAATAGCACAGCCTCAAGGGGATCCTCCACATTGATCATAGCACTGGTGTCATCCATAATCACAGCTGTGACAAGGTCTACAAATGAGCACACCTCGGTGCTATTTGGTTGCTTCATAGACTTGCACACGTTAAAGACAACCTTTTCATCACCTACCCTGAAAGTTAGTTCACCCGCTTCAACATCAACCAATGCCTTCCCCGTTGCAAGGAAAGGTCTCCCTAATATGACCGGGACCTCATAGTCGACCTCGCAATCCAAAATCACAAAGTCCGTTGGCAGGATAAATTTGTCCACCTGGACAAGCACATCATCAACTATACCCAAAGGTCGCTTCATTGATCTATCTGCCACCTGTAATCTCATGGAAGTTGGCCTTGGTGGCCCAATACCTAGAGTCTTGAAAACTGAGAAGGGCATTAAATTGATGCTTACCCCAAGATCACATAATGCTTTGGCAAAGTCTGCACTACCAATAGTGCAGGGAATAGTGAAAGCATCGGGATCCTCTAATTTCGGGGCCATTGAATGTACTATGGCAGTGACTTGATGGGTCATCTTGATAGTTTCACATTCAATTGATCTTTTCTTCGTGACCAAATCCTTCATGAACTTAGCATACCCAGACATTTGTTCCAAAGCCTCCAAAAGGCACGTTGATGGATAAGCTCTTCATCATGTCAATGAACTTTTTGAATTGATTCTTACTTTTCTGCTTTGCTAACCGTTGAGGATAAGGCGGAGGTGGCCTAGGAAAAGGTGCCCTGGCTTTGGGCACCACCGGCTCGGGCATGTCAATCACGTGTTCCCTAGACGGGTTCACGACATCTTGAATTTCCACCTCGGCCTCATTAATGTCAATCCTCACATCATTTTTCACCTCATTTTCAACCACATCTTCAACTATCAAAGGTGCATCATTTTCCCGCAACTCAACATTATTATCCACAACTTGCTTATCTTTCGAGGCATGCACACAACCGCCTCTCCCACTTGTTGTTGTCACCGCCATCACATGATTGTTCCTACCCTTCGGGTTCACTACCGTATCACTTGGTAGAGTACCCTTAGGGCGAGTATTCAATGATTGAGAGATTTGGCCAAATTGCACCTCCAAGTTCCGGATAGAGGTATTGTGGGAAGCCAATTGAGCATCGGAATCTTGGTTCTTCTTCATCATTTGTCGAACATTATTTCTATTCTTCCCATATCATTACCCGAAGAACTAGATCCTTGAGATTGAAACGGAGGCGGATTGTTCGGTTGTTGGCACATCGGGGGCCTTTGAAAGCCTTGCCCCCGGTTGCCTTGGTTTCCATTGTTGTTGCACACGCCTTGACCATTGTTGTTCCAATTGTTGTTATTACCATTCCAATTCCCTTGATTGCCTTGATTGTTGTTCCCCCAATTACCACCTTGGTTGTTATTGTTCCAATTACCACCACCTTGTTGTTGATTTCCCCAATTACCTTGGGGTCGCCATTGTTGGTTTGAAGAGTTGCCTCTATTGCCTTTATAGTTGTTAACATATTGTACCTCTTCATTTTGCTCATCATACCCATCATTTTGAAACCCATCACACTCATCATCAAATTGCTCGGAATTCCCATGGTTTTGTTGCCTTCTCTTGTTAGTAAGCATACTAACACCTTCCATAGCATTCACTTGGTAAGGGTTTTGGACTTGTTGCAACTGTGCCTTAGCCAATTGGTTCATAGTAGTTGTCAACTCTGCTATAGCTTGTCCGTGGTCATGTAACTCCTTATGCAAATGAATAACCGTAGGGTCGCCTTGAGGAACATTGGCCCTACTTTACCATGAGGAGGATATATCCGCCATCTCATCAAGAATCTCGCAAGCTTCGTCATAAGAAAACTTCATGAAATTACCCCCGGCCAATTGATTGACTATGCATTGATTTGTAGTATTGATGCCCCGATATAAGGTTTGTTGAATCATCGCGTCGGTCACATCATTATTGGGGCATTCCTTCACCATCGTTCTAAACCGCTCCCAAATCTCATGCAAAGGTTCCGTGGATTCTTTCTTGAAAGCCAATATCTCATCTCGAAGTGCCTCCATGTGCCCGGGTGAGAAAAATTTAGCAATAAACTTATCCGCCAACTCATCCCAAGTTGTGATGGAATGATTGGGGAGTCTCTCTAGCCAATCCAATGCCTTTCCCCAAAGTGAGAAGAGGAAAAGTCTCAACCTAAGAGCATCTTCGGACACATTCGTCTGCTTGCTACCCCAACATGTATCCACGAACCCTTTTAGATGTTTGTAGGCATTTTGATCCGCAGCGCCCGTGAAATACCCACGTTGCTTAAGTAAGGTCAACATCACATTAGTTATCTGAAAATTGCCCGCCCGGATTCTGGGTGGGATAATAGCACTCGCATAACCCTGGTTCGGTAACACCCGCGGAACCGCTCTTGAAGGTGGTGGAGGAGGGTCTGGTATGTTTTCATTAGCATTAGCCGGCGGCCTCGTCGTGGTCCTTGAGGTACAAGAGGCACCTCATCCTCTTTCATCAACCTCCTCCCCCACAAACACATTTCCAAGAGGGTCATTAGCATTTAAAGCCATTTGGTACATGTAGTAATCACACATGCAAATTAGTAACAAAGAAGGAAAGAAGAACAACACACAAAACTAACTAAATAGATAGCCAAAACCGTTAGCTCCCCGGCAACGATGCCAAAAAGTTGATCGCTGCCAACTCCGCACCACAAAAAAGTAGCGAGAGACGGTCGCAATAGCTTTTACTCGATTTGTGGGTCGGGATCGAATCCACAGAGAGCTAGGATTGGAGTCGAGTATCTATTTAGCTTAGGATCGCGTGTGTGTTCTTAATTGGTCTTCTATTCATTTTTGGATTTTATTTACGATTATATTTTTATCAAACTACTAATTGAAGATGAAACTATATTAAATTAAGAATAAATTGCTACAAATTGTATCTAATGGTTTAAAAGGCACTAGGGCAGTGACCTTCACCTAGGTGGCTAATTGACGGGTAATTGCATCTAAGGCACGATTGATATGATTGGGGAAATATGTTATAACTGTTGCTCAATACTACCCACTCTACATCTCTTGGTAGAAAGAGTGGTTTTGCCCAATTGACTCTCTCGAGACCAATTGGGTATGTCTATTTGCCCAAACAACTAGGGTTCAAGTCGGGTAATTACTCTCTCGAGGTTTAACCCTTTAATTGGGACTATCAAATCCCTTGAGTCCATCCCAATTCCTTGTTGAGTCAATTTTGGAGACATAGGCTCTCTTTCTCAAGAAGAGCCCAAGTCAACTTAGCACAAACTAGTGTTTGCAACCACTAATTTATAAATTAAACCATAAAATTGACCCAAATAACAAACACACATAATCAATCTGACCTTAAATCACAACACCCATCCATTACCCACACTAGGGTTGAGCCACAACCCTAGCTAATGGGTCTAGCTACTCATGCTTGAAGATAAAATCAGAGAAATAGAAGAAGAGAAAGACATAATATTAAATTACTGAAGTAAATATAATGATTCAATTTCTAAAACTATGTTAAAGTGCCCAAAATGGATACAAAATGGCTTCTCACGAGCGCAGCTACTGTTCTGTAATATCTGATAATAGCTGATACCCTAAAAATGGAAAAATGTTCTATTTATACTAAGCTGGAAAAACTGGACAAAAATACCCCTGCGGGGTCAGTGTGGGCCCCATAAAATGGACTGCGGCCGCACTAGGCTCTTGGACTTGAAATCTTGGCTCTCTGAACTCGAGCTCCGCGGATTGCGCAGAATGGACCGGGGCCGCAGAGGTTTCTAATGCGGTCCGCACAAACATGACCGCGGACCGCGCTGGCTTGTACCTTGGCAAATTACATCTCTCTGATCTTCTCCTCCGCGGACCGCACAGAATGGTGGTGCAGCCGCGGTGTCTTCAGTACGGGCCGTACAATATCTACAGCGGCTGCACTACTTTGATACCTTGAAAAACCAGTCTCTGAATCTCCCTAGTGTGGACCGCACAGAATGGACTGCGGCCGCACTAGGCTAGTTTGTCCTGAGTTCTCTTTGTCTTTGATACTTGTGCAAGTTTCACTCCTTTTGAGCCGATATTTAACATCTCGTCACTTTGTTGATCAAACCTGCAATCAAGCACAACTTATGAGCTTTTTAGGTCTATTTTGTAAGAATTTATAATCAAAGTGTAAGCAAGAAGGAGCATGAAATACGTCAAAATCCCTAGTTATTAGGGCCCCTCCAGGAGTCTGCACACCCCCAGTGAGTGCGGGTACCCATTGTGATGTGAGATATAGCCCGAGGGGCTAGTATGGTTCTATGTGATTGCCCGAGGGGCTGATATTGTTCTATGTGATTGCCCGAGAGGTTGGTACCGTTCTGAGATATTGCCCGAGGGGCAGATTTGTTGGCAATGTGCCCGAGGGGCAAACCTTATGTGCTTATCTTTCTTATTTGCCTGTCATTTACTTGTTTAAATGTGTATTTGTGCCTGAGGGGAGGATTTTTGTGCTTATCTGCACTAGTTGTTCTGCATTCACTTGCGTAACTGTTGAAAAAGTCTTTTCAAAGAAGTTTAAACTGAGCTAAGATGTTCTAAGGGATTTTACTGCTTCATTGCTTTCTACTGGCTTTTGAAACTACTTCTATACAGCATGTTGATGCTCTTTTCGTGATTTCTTATCTCTCAGTCTTTATTTATGATTATTACTCATGAGTTGGCAGTACTTATTTTACTCCCTGCACCTTGTGTGCAGATTCAGGTATTTTTGAGCTTGGTGGCAGTTGTCATTGGAGTTAGCAAGGTAGCTGCCTGGCGATCACGGCTTTGCTTTCTCCCTCTTTATTCCTCCTTATGTATTATTGAAATCTTCCGACCATTTCGATCTTGATGTGATTAGACAATTGTAGTACATGCTCATGACTAGTGACACCCCGGTATAGGGCTGCGTTGGGTTGTATTCCGCGAATTGTTTTGTATTATCATCGTTATTTATGAGATTATATCTTGTTTTAGAAGTAATGCTTATTGTCTAATTGTTTAAAAACTGGATTGGAAATGTGTTGGCCGGCCTTGTCTTCACGAGAGGCGCCATCACGACTGGGTCTGGGTTTAGGGTCGTGACAATGGAAATCCCGGCGGACTTTGGACAAGGCTTGTCTTAGCGAGTTATTACGCGGACAACGTTCTAACCCATACTAGGTGTGGACATGATGCATGCACAGTTAATATTAGAATGGGGGTTTCTAGAATAGTCTAGACTGGTACCGTCAAGCGGACAACTTGAGAGGGAAAGCACGGAACCGTCGACTGCACCGCGGATCGACTAGTTTTACCGCAAATAAGCCTTTCCAAATTTAAAGGGTAATTTAGGAAGAGCGCGGACACTCATCAAGCGCCGCTATGGTATTAATTAGGCACGAGTAGAATATGATGTGGAGCATGCTTTATGAAAAGATAAAACAACACGTTGTCAAATATTTTGCATGATAAAAACAGTAAATACAGTATTGAATGAAATGTAAAGACATAAAAAGAAAGGAAAATAAGGAAGAAGTTAGTTCGCGCAATGTGGAAATTGTAATAAAGTAGACAAGGGAGTGAGGGTGGGAAGATACATGATGTAGCAATTCTTAAAAAATGTCTAAAGGAAAACGCATGTTATGACCAAATTGAGTAGAGATTTGCATATTAATGCGAATTCAAATAAAGGGAAAACGGGAAAAGGGTGTACAGGTAGCAATAAAAGGAAAACGGGAGCGGGATATTCATGTAACAGCAAAAAATAATAATGACACGTTTATCAAAGAAGACTAATTCATATAGACCAAGTTTGCTTATGGTAACAGCCTAAAAATATCCCCAGCAGAGTCGCCATGCTGTCGCGCCCCCTTTTTCTCGCGAAATCGGGTTTCGACACGTGACAACTCTTTTAAGGAAGGTGTTAAAAGAGAGAGTTGCCACCTAACGGGTTTGAGGTGCGTTAGGGTACCTATTTGCAAATAACTCTGGTTTAACCAGTTTGCATCACCAAAGATCGGGTAAGGGCTCAACTCACCTCGAAGAGAAGGTGTTAGGCACTCTTCGTGGTCCACAACTGTGGGTCCCGACCGAACTCGAATTATATGAATTAGTCAGACAAACAAAGACAAAGAAAGCAAGAAGTTTAAGAAGTTTTATTAAACAGAAATAATTGATTTAAAGACAAGATTGGGGGGGGGGGGGTCGTAAATTTTTTAGCCTAAAGGATCACCCCGTTCAACATAAATAATACTTCGTAACTCCCTCAAGATGGGGTGTTACTCGTATTATTCAGCGGGCACAGCCTATCATCTCCTGCTACCCGATTACTATCTTTAAGTTGTTACCTAAAGCGCACTAGTTTTTCCTACACTCGCGAGAGTGTAAAGGAGTTTTTCCACTTAAAGGACAATCGGAACGGGATTTATTATTAAGATTTCAGAGTCGCCACTTGGGAGATTAATGGTGTCCCAAGTCACCGGTTGAATCCCGAACTGAGGAAATTATGACTCTATTAACAGTCCGCGAACCAAAAATCCGAGTAAGGAATTCTGTTAACTCGGGAGAAGGTGTTAGGCATTCTCGGGTTCCGTGGTTCTAGCACGGTCGCTCAACTGTCATATTTGGCTAAATATCTGATTTTAGAACATGCTTTAACTTATGTGCTTATTAACTTTGAACCGCATTTTATTATTATTATTATTATTTTAAGGAGAATTGCAACGTCGTGAAAACACGTCTCGAACCACGTCACATAAATGTACCCGGGGTCTTTGACATATTTTAACTTCGTTGGGATTTGGATTTGGGTCACATAAATGTGCACCCGAGTTTAAGAAAGTAATTTTATTAAAAGCGTGCCTAAAGAGACTAACGCGTTGTTATTTTGAGAAAGGTCGTGAAATTCGCTAAACGGCCCGTTCCGAAATCTAAGTATTTTAGTATAGCCATTTAAAGAGGGCCCCGCAATTTGTTTGTTTATTTGGCGGGGCTCACCTCATTTATTATTTAAAGGCCAGTCCTAAAGCAAGCTACAATTTTCTACTTAATTTGTCCCTAAAAATAAAAGGAGAAGCCCTAATTAATTAGTATTGTTCAAAACCATTACACTTAGGTTCAGCCTTGAAAAGCTATTTAGAGGCGTGGGGCCTTGGCCTGGGTCCAATTCGGGCACACCGGGCTTGAAATTTAGTTGTAGTTCTGCCCAGTTGTGCATTCTCACCATGCAATATGATTCCAATTAGATGTTGTCTTCAAATTAAGCTCAGCGATGCTGATCGAAACAAACGTACTATTAATTTGGATCACATGTTCCTGTGTCTAAACCAATGAACCGTTATCAACACTTTGGGAAGTCAATGTTTAAACTAATACAATCGTTAGTTATATTAAACTTATTAAGTCCAGAAAGACCACAGCATGTTGAATACTGACTCTTTGGTAAAAAGCAAAACAAATTCAGAAATGCTGAAATCGAAACTGATGCTCATGTGTAACCTACGTTTGGTGTTTTCTATCCAAATTCCAGTGCTACTCGCACTGACAACTTCAAATTCACATTATATTCCCCTTTTCTTTTCAATTGATACAATACTACTTCAATTAACGACTAGTATGAAAGCTCACTCCAGTTTAACAAACATTAAATTAAGCGTTCATAAATTGAGAACAAGCAATCTAATTAACCAAATACAGTCCAAACACTCATATTATGGTCCAGATCAGTTCAATAGTCCAATATAGCCACTTTTAACTACAGAAATCAAACATTAGATGCTAACATGTGTATTAATGTGAACTATAGTTAACGTCTCTCATACAACCCAATTTTCAGTCCAGTTGATACAAAATCAATAGGGATCTACATAACATCAGTGAATGAAATGTTTAAATACACGAATCAGAAAGAGAGCTAAATCAGAACATAGCCTTCGATTCTTCACATATATTCATTCTTCATGTTTTCAGCTTACAATTGCCAAAGTTACAGCTATGTACCTGGAATTGGAATAGAATGTAAGAGGAGAAGAAGATCAGCAGCAGCAGAGGTCTAACAGGAATCAAAACCAGCAACAATAGGAATAATTTTGAACCGAAATCACTGCACAGAACCCAGAAACACATCACAGAAACACAGCACCCAATAACTGGTCCAAAAATGTCTCGATTGAACCCCAAAACCACTTGAAATCAAACCAGAAACACTTCTAAAACATCAACCACCAGAAATTGAGCTAGGAAATGCAAACCAACTACTAAAACTTGTAATTAACCTAAGAAATTGAATAGATCAGTCTATTTTTGGATTTTTCTGTAGCTTTTGTATATTTTTTTTTTTTAGATTTTTCAGATGAAAAAGAGACTTTAGAATTTCAGATCTAGTGTCTGAATTTGAATTTCAAATTTAACTTCTGGAAACTATATCTATTTTGGGGGAATTTTTGGAGGTTCGGGACTTGTGACTTAAGGCATTGGCATGCCTTTTTATAGGCAAAATGAGGGCAACCCTCAGATTTTCAGTTTTCTTTTTTAGTCCCTCTTTTATTTTCAGATTAGTCCTCTATTTATTGACTTGTTTCTCAAGTTAACTCGCTTATCTTCTGAAATTTACCTTAAAACCCACATCTAGAAGCTTCTAGGAAGTTCTTACTAGATTCCCTACCCTTGAATTGCCTATCTTACCCTTATTTTGGTTCTGAAATTACAGAGCCTTAACAAATTGACCCATTTTAGGTGCCCAAATTACCCTTGATTGCCCCTGAAATTACTATCCCAACCAAACCCCTCTTCACTAACAATGATTAGCTAAAAATGGTCTAAACTATTCAGCTATAACCAAATCAATTAAGCTAATTAACACTAACTAATTAAGCTAAGCCTAATAATGAATTGAAACTAAACAGTGAACTAAAGAACCATTAACATAATC
>NW_017671274.1:322452-323214 GCF_001879085.1 Nicotiana attenuata | reverse complement strand
GGTGTTGGAGTTTCGGAGAATTTTCGGACACAGTCCCAAATGAGAGCTTAAGTAGTTGGAAAATGGTTCGTAGTTGGAACAGTGTGAAGACGGGCTCGGAATGGAAATCTGATGGTTCCATTAGCTCCGTTAGTGATTTCGGGATTGGGAGCGTGTTCGGAATGTATTTTGGAAGTCTGTAGCTAATTTAGGTTTGAATTGGCGAAGTTAGTATTTTGGCGATTTCCGGTTGATAGGTGAGATTTTGATCCGGGAGTCAGAATGGAATTCCGAGAGTTGTTGTAGCTTTGTTAGGTGATTTGGGATATGTGTGCAAAATTTCAGGTCATTCGGACATGGTTTGAGTTGGGTTTTTGATCGAATGCGTGTTTTGAAAGTTTTAGAAGAACTTAGGCTTGAATTCGATGTAATTTGATGGTTTTGGTGTTGTTTGAGGTGTTTTGAGGATTGGAACAAGTTTGAATAATGTATTAAGATGCCTTGGTGCTTTTGGTTGAGGTCCCGAGGGCCTACGGGTGTGTTTCGGGTTGTATCGCGCTCTTATTTGATTGTTTCAACGCCGTATCTTTGGGCATAAAGGGGTACCACAATGAGTAAATGAGCTCCTAAATTAAGTTTTTATTGAACCAATTAGATCCGTATCGTAATTTCGGAGCCATAGCAAAAAGAATCGTCGTAATTTGGACATCGTATGAGGGAGTTATGATCATTTCCGTGTCGAGAAAGTGTTTGGTTGCTGTCATAACCGCAAAAGCGGAAATT
>NW_017671274.1:315895-319780 GCF_001879085.1 Nicotiana attenuata | reverse complement strand
GGCACAGACTCAGTATGAGCAGCCGAACTGCAGATGGGTTGTTATGAGTGTGGTGATACTAGGAACATCATGAGAAATTATCCCAGACTTGGGAGAAATCTATTTCATCAGAACACACAGTCAACACACTCCATTATAGTTACTAATCTACATACGCTACAAGTTAGAGATGGAGAACGAATGGGTAGATGGCGCCTAAGAGGTGGATGCCCGACCCATTGATATAATTGCTATAGTATGGCCGAGACTACTACACCAGATGGTGTCATTACAACTATAATTTTGATTGTTATAAAAAGGATATTATTCCTTAATTTGATTTGATTTTGAAAAATTGAGGCGAGTCCTCTTAATATGCTCCACTCATGAGTGAGCTTCGTAATCTTGAGATCTACTTATGTGAATACTCACGTTGGGCTATTATATGGAGATAGCTATCCCTATCATTATGCGTTGGTCTAAGAATATCTATGAGGCTAAAAGTGACTTTCTATTACTTACTACAATGGGTTTTGATGTGATTTCAGGATAATTAATTTCAGTTGTAAATTATATGCCCTATCGGTATGAGGGTTCATTATATGTTGTGATTTTTATTGACAGAAATTATTGAAAAGAAGAAAGAAAGGAAATGAAAATTTTCAGTTGGCACAATGTGCAAATACTTGTGATTCAAGAGTTAAGGATGAGATCCTCAAATTTTTATATAATGTGAAATATTTTTTTTACCGAGCTACAAGCTGCGGTGGATGTTATATAAGGACAAGGTCCTGGTGGTGAAAAGTTTATGTGTTTAAAATTATTCTTTTATGAAATTAACATTTTTGTACTATATTTTAAATGGGAGTCATGCTTGTTAGGCTTATTTGTTAATTCTTATATATTTTCTGTTCATATTCAGCCATTTTTTTTGTGTTGTAAACGTTGAGTTTTAACCTATGATATGGGCGCCTAGGTAGCGATAAATGTGACTCGTTAATTAGGGTAAGTAATTATGAGATCTCTATACCTTGTTGTGAGTAAAGCGGAGGTATGAAATGAGATGTTTGTTAACATAAGGTTAATTGGCAATGTTGTGATTTATGAACAACTATTATGGTCAGATACGTGGTTATGGGCATACAGATGATGTGTTTCATGTCCAAATATCATTATGATAATGTGATGCTTGTAATGCAGAGATTAGTATTATTGATATATATATATATATATATATTGCGGTGTTTTATTGGGTTGTGGATGTGTTGTTAGGAGTTGTTTTGGTGTTACTCTGGTAGCTGGATAGGCCTAATTACAGGGGAGGCTCTGCCGAAATTTCTGAAAAATTTGGGAGTTAGAAAAATTTGAGACATTAAGATGTACGAAGAAAGAGGTAAGTTACGTTGTGCCTTTGAGGATGAATGACCCTAAGTGTGGGAGAATGTAACATCCTGAAGAAAATAAGTTTGAAGTATTTAAGCGCTATTAAAAGTTGAAATGTGTTGAAATAAGACTAATGCAGTGTGATGATGTGTAATTCGGACCCTATGACGAATGTCAGATTTCGAAGTTTCGGCCTTGTCCTAAGGTTATGGACTAAGGATTAGGTGAAACCTTCAGTTAAGTTGAAGGATCAGTTACAAGAATTTGCTTGATAAGGATTTTATTCGGCCTTGTATATCACCTTGGGGGTGCTCCTATCTTGTTTGTGAAAAATAAGGATGGTTCCATGCGTATGTGTATTGATTATCGCCAGTTGAACAAGGCTATAGTGAATAACCGCTATCCTTTGCCTCGTACTGATGATCTGTTTGACTAGCTTCAGGGCGCACGGGTGTTTTCTAAGATTGACTTATGCTCAGGTTACCATCCGTTGAAGGTTCGGGAGCCAGCTATCCCGAAGATTGCTTTCAGGACTCAATATGATCATTACGAGTTCCATGTATGTCATTTGGGCTGACCAATGCCCCAACAGTTTTTGTGCATTTGATGCACAGAGTATTTCGGCAATATCTTTACTCTTTGTTATTGTCTTTATTGATGACATTTTGGTGTATTCCCGGAGTCGGGAAGATCATGTGCAGCACCTGAGGACAGTGCTTCAGAATCTGAAAGAAAAGAAATTATATGCAAAGTTTTCAAAATGTAAGTTCTTGTTGAATTCCGTGGCATTCTTAGGTCACGTGGTATCAAGTGAGGGTATTCGGGTGGATCCGAAGAAGGTAGAGGCAGTGTAGAGTTGGCCTAGACCCTCCTCAGCTACAGAGATTCGCAGTTTCCTCGGCTTGGCGGGTTACTACCCTCGTTTTGTGGAAGGGTTTTCATCGATTTCAGCTCCTATGACTAGATTGACTCAGAAGGGTTACGCGGACAGAAAGGTTTGTAATGTTTCATATATGGTCGGAGAGCGGGTTCTGCTTCGAGTTTCGCTTATGAAGGGCGTTATGAGAATTGGGAAGAAAGGGAAATTGAGTCTGAGGTTTATTTACCCTTTTGAGGTATTGAAGCATGCTGGAAAAGTTGCTTATGACCTTGGCCTACCTCCCATCTTGGCAGGAGTTCATCCGATATTTCAGGTTTCGATGCTCCGGAGGTATTACGGTGACCCATCGCACGTGTTGGATTTCAGCTCAGTTCAGTTGGACAAGGATTTATCTTATGTTGATGAGCCAGTGGCTATATTGGATAGACAGATCAGAAAGTTGAGGTCAAAGAGCATTGCTTCAGTAAAGGTTCAATGGCGGGGTCAGTCGGCCGAGGAGGCGACTTGGGAGACCGAGCGGGATATGCACAACCTATACCCTCATCTTTTCACTACTTCAGGTATGTTCTTTATGCTCGTTCGAGGACGAACGGATGTTTAAGTGTGGGAGGATGTAACGACCCGGCCGGTCGTTTTTAGAATTTACGCCCCGATCCCCTATTAACTGTTTCCCCTAAGTTCCTTTCTGCTATTTTGGTTTGCTGGGACGTTCGGTGTTGGATTTCGGAGAATTTTCGGACACTTAGTCCCTAAATGAGAGCTTAAGTGTTGGAAAATGGTCCGTAGTTGGAACAGTGTAAAGACGGCCTCGGAATGGAAAGCTGATGGTTCCGTTAGCTCCGTTAGGTGATTTCGGGGTTGGGAGCGTGTTCGGAATGTATTTTGGAAGTCCGTAGCTAATTTAGGCTTGAATTGGCGAAGTTAGTATTTTGGCGATCTCCGGTTGATAGGTGAGATTTTGATCCGGGAGTCAGAACGGAATTCCGAGAGTTGCTGTAGCTTTGTTAGATGATTTGGGATATGTGTGCAAAATTTCAGGTCATTCGGACATGGTTTGATTGAGTTTTTGATCGAATGCGTGTTTTGAAAGTTTTAGAAGAACTTAGGCTTGAATTCGATGTAATTTGATGGTTTTGGTGTTGTTTGAGGTGTTTTGAGGATTGGAACAAGTTTGAATAATGTATTAAGATGCCTTGGTGCTTTTGATTGAGGTCCCGAGGGCCTCGGGTGTGTTTCGGGTTGTATCGCGCTCTTATTTGATGTTTCAACGCCGTATCTTTGGACATAAAGGGGTACCACAATGAGTAAATGAGCTCCAAATTAAGTTTTTATTGAACCATTAGATCCGTATCGTAATTTCAAAGCCATAGCAAAAAGAATCGTCGAATTTGGACATCGTATGAGGGAGTTATGCTCATTTCCGTGTCAAGAAAGTGTTGGTTGCTGTCATAACCGCAAAAGCGGAAATTGACTGCGGAAGCAGTACCGCAAAAGCGGAAATAGTGCCGCGGAAGCGGTACCGCAGAAGCGGAAAATATCCACGGAAGCGGAAATTTCCGCGGAAGCGAAAAATTTTCCGCAGAAGCGGAAAATAGGCCTGGGCAGAGATCTAATTCCGAAATGGACTTGTCCATTTTTTTTTT
>NW_017671274.1:311906-314405 GCF_001879085.1 Nicotiana attenuata | reverse complement strand
CTCAGTAGGGCCCTGACCTTCCTCGTCACTACCCAACCGAGGTTAGGCTTGGCACTTACTGAGTACCGCTGTGGTGTACTCATACCTCTTCTGTGCATGTTTTTCATGTGCAGCTCCAGGTACCTCCACCCAGGCGCACTATCCTCGCGGCGGAGAGATCTAGCAGAGACTTTGAGGTATATCTGCCACGTCCGCAGACCAAAAGTCTCTATCTTATTCCAGCTTTAGTATATGACTTCCTTTCTTTCGGTTGTGTAGACATTCTGGAGTTAGAGCAGTGTATTTCATTTCTAATAGCATGTGTTTCCTGTGAGTTTCCGGGTTTTGGGAGTTTGTTTGGATTTCGTGATATGGGTTGTATTATGCCAAGTGGCACTTATACACAGTTTTCTTTTGACAGAAAAATTTTCAGTTGTTTGCTTCCGCAATTTAGTTTGTTTTTCCGCAAGTTGTATAAATTACGCATTGTTAGGCTTACCTAGTTGTAGGGACTAGGTGCCATCACGATATGTTCACGGAGGGCGAACTGGGGTCGTGACATTTATAAAAAAAAAAACCTACCCTAATTATCGGTACGCTTATAGATTTATATAAAAACCTACGGTTTCTTTAAAAGAAACCTAAAAATCGGTTCGGTGCGGTACGGTTCGGTCGGTTTAGTCGGTTTTTAAATATCCATTAACACCCCCTAGTATAGACAATCTTTAAGAATAACAAAGAATTTTAAATTTATCAATAATATTCTTAAGATTTATTTATTTATTTATTTATTTATTTTGTTTCCTAAACTAATTTAAAGTTAAATATCATCACTATACTTCTATTTTAATTTTTATTATAAATATTTTTAATTTATAGTTTTATTTATTTATTAGAGTTCAGTTATGTGATATTATTCAAAATATGGCTTTTTTTAAAAATCATAATTAAAATGAAATAAATTCTAATTTCAAACTCAAATAGTCTTATCCTTCTAATTTTTTTTATGATGAAAATTTTGATTTCATTATTTTCGTTACTCCATTTTCTAGTACTAATTAGCACAACATTATCAAGTGGATTTGCATGAGCTTAACCACTTTTATGCTTAATTTCGAATAGCGGGACATCAAATTTTACTAGTTTTAGTAATATTTATTGCATTTATATACGCATCAAGTATATTATAATATTTTATTATATGCGAGCATAAAAAAATAATAGAAAAATTAGTTTGACAAAAGGCCGAAGCATAAAGTCTAATGCAATACGGTGAATGCGATGTTCAACTAAGATTCATTGATTGAATATAAATGTAAAATTTAACTACTAATACAAATAAATGAATGCAAAAATTAAGTATTAACATAAATACGTGAATAGAAAATTTAACACTAATACAAACATATTTTATCAAAGAGAGAACCTAAAAATCCTTAATTTTGTAGATGCTGCTCGAACAATAAAGTTTTAATAATAAAAACGTGAAATTGTAGCTTTATGTATATAATTTGAAACAAAATAGAATTATATAAGGTCAAATTGTGTATAATTCAAGTAAACAAAAATATTATTAAAAAATAAAGACTCTTAAACCGAAAAGGAGTTGTTAAATTCTCTACTTGGTCGCCGGTTAGAAGAGCGACTTGCGTTAAGGCATCTGAGGCTAATAATGTGACTATTGTATTTCTGTTATAAATATATTATATTATGGATATTCATTTAGTACTTTGTTGTAAATAAGCTTCCTGAAGAAGCTTATCCATATGGAACTCCGCCGTAAATATGTTTATCTATTTAGTACTCTATTGGAAATAAGCCTCCTGAAGAAGCTTATCACTTCGGTACCCGGTTATGGATAAACATTACACCCCGGTAGAAGATTATTCATACCGGGTATAATAAGCTTATCCTTTCGACACTTCGTTATGGATAAACATTACCCCCAGTAGAAGATTATCCATACCGGGTACAATGAGCTTATCCTTTCAGTACTCCGTTATGGATAAACATTACCCCCAGTTAGAAGATTATCTATACCTGGTACAATGAGCTTATCCTTTCAGTACTCCGTTATGGATAAACATTATTCTCAGTAGAAGATTATCCATATCTGATATAGTAGCAGCTTACACAGCAGCTTGCAGTAGCAGCTTACACAGCAGCTTCCTTTCTTCTATAAATAGAAGAGACTTCAGTTCATTATGTACATCAGTTTGAATTCGAATAATATATCAGTTTTTCTCTATACTTGTCTTTACTCTACAGTCTTTATTTCATAACACGTTATCAGCACGAGACTCTGCTATTTTGAGCATTTACTTTGAATTTAATTTCTATTATGTTAGAAAAACTAACTTGTTTCCTCAACTTTGAGAATCCATCTTTGTGCGTTATGGTGTTAATCAAAATATACATTGCACATCAATAATAATAAGATGGAATTATTTGGTCCTGACCCTAAACCACTTGTGAGGGGAGAATATAATATACTTTTGTAATATAACGTATATCAAAACT